>NC_134483.1:437806997-437906997 GCF_040206685.1 Ascaphus truei
ATGTCCTGAACAGCAATACCGGCTCCCTACCTGTACCGAAGCTGTGCACAAGCGGGGAGGCTATAGAGCCTGTTACAAATGCGTTATTTACATCAGTTATGCACGTATGTGACAATTGCAGTACAGTACATGCATCAATAAGTGGGAAAAGGTAGTGCTTCACTTTAAGTACATTTTCGCTTTACATACATGCTCCGGTCCCATTGCGTACGTTAATGCGGGGTATGCCTGTATAGTATTGGCAGATATACCCTGCTCAAGCGAATGAAGAGGGATAAAAACCCCAAACAGTATAGGGGAAGGGTGGTGCTCACAGGGAATAAATGATTGACTAAGTGAGAGGAAAGAAAGAATCCCTATATTGTGGCACTTAGAGATTGCACCCAAACTAAAACTTAATATTTATTGATTAATCTTAAAATGATAACTGTTTGGAATAACCATAGATGCAGGACAAATTGTTATTAAAATAAATAAAAAACCGGACAGGTGGGGTAGTACATAGGGGAATTATATATAAACCATATTGTCAGTCTGTTAGCCCTTGAATGGTTTGTAAGTGTTAGAGAAGTATCACACAGGTAAGTAAGGTGAGGATAATGTTATATCACTGATCCCTTGTGGGAGCAACCATAAGCTTACAAAGGAGAGAATGAATATAGCTATACAGATAGACACATATGTTCAGGGAAGCTATAGGGCTTGTGTACCGTCTGGGTGCTTCGTAGACTGCATTCGTGGGCAGCAACAGCACCCAGACTTTAGTGTCAGTCAATGTTAAATAAAGTGTTTGTGGGTGTGAAGCTTGGAAAGGCACACTCCAAAAAGCTGCATACCCTAAATCACATACCACCTAGGCATCAAACACACATAGTATCTATAGAGGAAGCAAGGAGCAATAGCTCAAAACATAATTATGTGTCCCTTAGGAAGGACAGACCAGGGGATCCTGCCTACAGCACCCACTCCTAAGCATTTTGGCCAGATGCCTTCAACTGGGAGTGGTGGGGTAGGCAGGATAATGTGCAGACTTAAAAAGGATTACAATTATTTAGGGTATGCAGCTTTTTGGAGTGTGCCTTTCCAAGCTTCACACCCATTGCTCTTATTACTGTACTGATGCACTTCATTTCCAGAGATTATTCCATATGATTCAACAGGAATGAGCATTGGTTGATATGATTTGATTACTTGGTCATTGCCACTTCCTTTTCATCTTAGCCCTTTTTCTGCAGCACATAACTTCCCCTTGTTTGATACACTCAAGAATACACACTTTTTAAACTTGAGACGTCTTGTCCATTTTTCAATTGATTGTTAGAGGATGATTGACAAGCTTTACGTACAGGGGATCTATGCCTGCTTTTAATTATGCTATGCTTTCTTTTAGATTCTTTGTTCTGTGACAGTTCATTCAATAAAATTTGTATTTGCATATTGAATTGTTATACTAGAGTGCTATTATTTGGGGCTTTCTTTTTCTTCTTCTCATATATATATATATATATACAGTGTTCGACAAATAATTATAACCACACGCCCGTGGCGAGTGGATTTAGGCCACTGGCGAGCCGTGCTGCGGCTACATGAATTCCCCTGCTTGCGCCAATTTAAAAAAAAAAAAAATAATCCCCCTCCCTGATTGGTGTGACGCAGGGAAGAGGGCCGGCTGGCAGCTCTGGGTCAGCCCCAACCCCCCCTGCCCCCCGATCCCTGCTTGCTGCCCGGGGCGGGAGGTAGGCTGGGGGGGTCCCGCGGCTGCTGCCCAGGCGCTTCCCCTCCGTCCCATGCTCCTTTGGCACATGCGCAGGTAATAGGAGCGGGGAAGCAGGCTGGCAGCTCTAACTCCCGTTGCCATGGCTGCAGCCTGCGCATGCGCACGCGCACGTGGGGGGGGGGGGCCGGGAGGGTTTTGGCAAAGTTCCCCGTCCGGCCACGTTTCTCATGGGGAGGTTGGTGTGGCCGTGCGGCTGTCCTCCGCTGGCCCCCGATCCCCCCGAACTGCCCGACCTCCCGCCTGGCTGCCCGACCCCCGCGCATGTCTGATCGACCTCCCGCCTGCCTGTCCGGTTGCCCGACCCCCCGTTTGGCTGTCCGAACCCCCCGCCTGGCTGCCGACACCCCGCCTGGCTGCCGATACCCCGCCTGGCTGCCCGACCCCCCCGCCTGGCTGCACGGCCCCCCTGCCTGGCTGCCCGACCCCCCCCCTCCTGGCTGCCCAGCCCACAGCTGGCATGTGGAGGACAAGGCCTGGATGAACAGGTGGGCCACCTCCCTTCCAATGAATACCCACCCAGTGTGTGTGTCTGTGAGTGTGTGTGTCTGAGTGTGTGTGTGTGTGTGTCTGTGAGTGTGTGTGTGTGTGTGTGTGTGTGTGTGTGTGTGTCTGTGTGTGTGTGTGTGTGTCTGTGAGTGTGTGTCTGAGTGTGTGTGTGTGTCTGTGAGTGTGTGTCTGAGTGTGTGTGTCTGTGAGTGTGTGTCTGAGTGTATGTGTGTGTGTGTCTGTGAGTGTGTGTGTGTCTGTGAGTGTGTGTCTGAGTATGTGTGTGTCTGTGAGTGTGTGTCTGAGTGTGTCACCCTCTCCCTGTGTCACCCTCTCCCTGTGTCACCCTTTCCCTGTGTCTCCCATTCCCTGTGTCGCCCTTTCCGTGTCGCCCTCTCCCTGTGTCACCCTCGCCCTGTCACCCTCGCCCTGTGTCGCCCTCGCACTGTGTTTCCCTCGTCCTGTCGCCCTCACCCTGTCGCCCTCACCCTCTTTCTCTCTCTCACCCTGTCGCCCTCACCCTCTCTCTCTCTCACCCTGTCGCCCTCACCCTCTCTCTCACCCTGTCGCCCACACCCTCTCTCTTACCCTGTCACCATCACCCTCTCTCTTACCCTGTCACCCTCACCCTCTCTCTCTCACCCTGTCATGCTCACCCTCTCTCACCCTGTCACCCTCACCCTCTCTCTCTCTCACCCTGTCGCCCTCACCCTCTCTCTCACCCTCTCTCCCTGTCGCCCTCACCCTCTCTCTCTCACCCTGTCGCTCTCTCTCTCTCACCCTGTCGCCCTCACCTTCTCTCTCTCTCTCTCTCTCTCTCACCCTGTCGCCCTCACCCTCTTTCACCCTGTCACCCTCACCCTCTCTCTCTCACCCTGTCGCCCTCTCTCTCTCGCTCTCTCACCCTGTCGCCCTCACCCTCTCTCTCTCACCCTGTCGGCCTCACCCTCTCTCTCTCACCCTGTCGACCTCACCCTCTCTCTATCACCCTATCGCCCTCACCCTCTCTCTCTCACCCTGTCACCCTCTCTCTCTCTCACCCTGTCACCCACACGCTCTCTCTCTCACCCTGTCGCCCTCACCCTCTCTCTCTCCCTGTTGTGCTCTCTCATTGTCTCTCTCTGTGTGTCTCTCTCTGTGTGTCCTCTGTGTGTGTCTGTCTGTGTGTGTCTCTCTCTATGTTTGTCTCTCTCTGTGTGTGTCTCTCTCTGTGTGTGTCTCTCTATGTGTGTGTCTCTCTGTGTGTGTCTCTCTCGCTATGTGTGTCTCTCTCTCTGTATGTCTCTCTCTCTCTGTGTGTCTCTCTCTCTGTGTGTGTCTCTCTCTCTGTGTGTCTCTCTCTTTGTGTGTCTCTCTCTCTGTGTGTCTCTCTCTATGTGTGTTTCTCTCTGTGTGTGTCTCTCTCTCTGTGTGTCTCTCTCTGTGTGTCTCTCTCTGTGTGTCTGTGTGTCTCTCTCTGTGTGTCTGTGTGTCTCTCTCTGTGTGTCTCTCTCTGTGTGTCTGTCTCTGTCTCTGTGTGTTTGTCTCTGTCTCTCTCTCACCCACACTCTGTCTGTCTCTGTCTCTCTCTCACCCACACTCTGTCTGTCTCTCTCTCACACTCTCTCTGTCTGTCTCTCACCCACACACTCTCTCTCTCTCTCACACTCTGGATCTCTTATTTACCCTATATATCTTAACTTCCCTATACTACACCGAAATAACCTACACTGCTTTCTTCCAGATCTGATTCTCGAGCTTCACACGGAAGACATCCGTATCCCCTCTAACCCAGAAGACAGGTAGGGAACACCTCCCCTCCAATGTAAAACATTGCAGGAATGCGGATACCTGGACATTGAGGGACTGTGGATCAGGTAAGATCCCAGGCGGGATTGCTGCATTAGATATTGTGAAGCGGGTCGTCCAGGCACTAGTTATGGGGTTCAGGAAACTAGTCATTCACATCTGGCTTTTTTTTCTAAATCCGACATATACACACACACACACACACACACACGTAACAAGGACTAATTGTAGTATAATGTACTACAATAAATAAAATTATGTCAAAAACTAATGTTGTTCTTACTAGGAATTTATTATTGTTTTTGTTAAAAAAGCTGGCCTGGGGCGGGGCTAGAGGCGGGGCTAGGTGGCAAGTAGATTTTTTTTGTTCAGCGAGTAGATTTTTGGGTGATTTGTTGAACACTGTATATATATATATATATATATATATATATATATATATATATATTGTGACAGAAACCAGGGGTTGGTAATAAACTCCATATACAGGGCTCCCAGGATACTGAACAGTTTCTGTCCTGTCTAAGCTGAACAGGGCAGCCTCGTGGTACAGGCACTCCATTCCACAGTTTGTCTGCTGCCTGTTTTCTGTCACCTGTCATGCTGATTAGAGTTCAGGTATATAAGACCTGTTTCCTGTTTCCTCTGAGCCCCGCCCAAGAGCCTGGAAGGCTGCTGAACTGCAGAGGGGTGAGAAAGCCTCTTTCCCAAATCGCTTCATTCATTCTGTTAGTTTGTCTAAAGACTGCAAAGGTACTTATTTTGTTGGTGGAAGTGGACAAGCCACTTCCAACTCTGAGTCAGGGACATCTAAGTTTAAGTTATCGCTCAGACGAGCAGCTTTTTGTTTGGCTTTGTTTTCTGTTTAAACTGTGGCAGTCTCAGTGCCTGGGACTGAATAAACCAGGCATAGCCTGTTTAAAGGAACAGTACGTGACGTCTCATCATTTAACCTACCCTAAAAGACCGTGTTCTAACAGTCCCGGACAGACGGCGGAGCCCCGGAGTAAGCCGTTTGTCACATATGGTGGAGAATGCGGGCAGAACACTGAAAGGTCTGGGGGTTAAAGAACTTTAAAAAAAAAAAAAAAAGAAGGTTTTTTTTTCTCTCTCTCCAAACAAGATGGAAGACGTGGTGAGTGCGCTGGTACGCAATGTCGCTGTCCAGAAAGACGCGAATGAAGCCCAGCAACAGGCGAGTGAAACCCAGCGACAGCTGTTAATAGCCCAGCAAGAGACTAATGCAAACCAGCAAGAGACAAACCGCCTGCTGAGAGAGGAGCAAAAGCGGTTCGCTCAGGGCTTACAGCAGGAACTCGAGATCCTGAGGGGGACTATCAGTAACCTTCCACTGGCAGAGGCAGCCCCAGTTCCGAAAATGACCAGGGCAAGCCACTACCTTCAGAAGATGGGACCCTCGGATGATGTGGAAGCCTATCTTCTCACGTTTGAACGCACGGCACAGAGAGAGGGATGGCCAGAAGCTGAGTGGGCTGGTCTAATCGCACCCTTCCTAAGCGGCGAACCCCAGAAGGCTTACTTTGATCTAGAGCCAGCCGAAGCTAACGTCTATGCAAAATTGAAGTTCGAGATCCTCGCCCGCCTCGGCGTAACCACGGCTGTTCGTGCCCAAAGGTTTCACGCATGGTCCTTCACGATGGATAAAGCCACCCGAAGCCAGATGTATGACCTCATCCACCTCGCCCGGAAGTGGCTACAACCCGAGATCAACTCAGCAAGCCACATCGTGGAACGGTTGGTCATGGACCAGTTCTTGAGGAAACTTCCCTCTGCCTTACGCCGTTGGGTCAGTCGGAGTGACCCCCACAATGCGGATGAGCTTGTGGCCCTGGTAGAAAGGTACAGTGCAGCAGAAGAGCACCCGCAACCCACAGTCGTGGAGCAACCCCACTATCCGAGGTTCCAGGACTCTTCCAGAGACGGTAAAAGGGTACCGGGGTTAAGGGGCGCTGAAGAGCGGCGACCACCTTCACGCCGCTCCAGCAACAGTGGTTCGCACACTAAGGGCAATAGCCAACATGGGGAGCCGGGAAAAGGCTCTAAGTGGGACACAGACTATGTACCTAAATGTGTAAATTGTCATGAGAGGGGCCACACAGCAAAAATCTGCCCACTAAATGATGAGCCCATGCAATGCAACAGCGTGGAACCTTATTCGCTGTTGTCCCAATGTATGGGCCCTAGCCCAGAGGACCCCTTGAATAACCATCTGTGGGCATTTGTAAAGGTTAATGGTAAGAGGGTTCGGGCACTTCTTGACTCTGGGAGTATGGTCACACTAGTGTCCGAATACCTATTGCCCATTAAGAAGAAACAGGTAAACAGTTCACAAAGAGTGGCAATTTGTTGTATACATGGGGATAATCATGAATATTCCACTGTTGATGTTTTTTTTGAAACAGAATTTGGTTCTTTAGATTTCAAGGTGGGTGTTGTACCCAAACTGGCACATGATGTGTTAATAGGGACCGACTTTCCCCATTTTCTAAAAATGTGGTCCCCAGCTCAGAATAGCGCCCAGAGTTCAATAGCAGACCATAACGAAGTGTTAGAAGAAACAAATCCTTTCCCTTTTTCAGAAATGGAGGTTGACGAGGGCCCAAATAAGAAGGGGGAAAAGGAGGAGTGCTGTGAAATTCCCTTCCCCATCACTACTTTGGTAGGGAATACCCCAAATCAAGATGTTGATCAGGCACTTACCACCCCAGTACAGGATAAGACCCTCGCTGACCTAGAGGTCAGTCCTGGGAGTTTTAAGAAGGCCCAGTGGGAGGACCCCACATTAGCGGTAGCAAGGGGAAATATACGGGACCAGAATAGTACTCATGGCCAACCAGATAGGTCACTTGCTTACCCCTACTTCGAGGTAGAGAACGACCTAGTATATCGGGTTGATAAAAGAAAATCAGTTACAACTAAACAATTGTTGGTACCACGGACATTCCGTAACGTAGTATTACACCTCGCACATAGTCATCCATTGGGGGGACACCTAGGGGTGGAAAAAACAAAAGAAAAGGTTCTCCGAAGCTTTTATTGGCCTGGGGTTCTGGCAGAAATTACAAACTATTGTTCCTCATGCCCAGAATGTCAGATCACCGCCCCGTTCAAAGCATACCGCAGCCCATTGGTACCCCTTCCCATAATAGAGGTACCATTTGACCGGATTGCTATGGATCTAGTAGGACCCCTAATAAAGTCTGCTAGGGGACATCAGCATATATTGGTAATATTAGATTATGCTACCCGATATCCGGAGGCAGTTCCCCTACGTAGCACCTCTGCTAAAAACATAGCAAAAGAGTTAGTACTTCTGTTTTCCCGGGTCGGAATTCCTAAAGAGATCTTATCTGACCAGGGAACACCATTTATGTCCCAAGTAACAAAAGAGCTATGTAAACTCCTAAAAATCAAGCATCTCAGAACCTCAGTCTATCATCCACAAACAGATGGTTTAGTGGAAAGGTTCAATAAAACCTTAAAGAGCATGTTACGCCGGGCGGTCGATAAGGATGGGAAAAACTGGGACTGTTTGTTACCATACCTGTTATTTGCCATTAGGGAAGTTCCCCAGTCATCCACAGGCTTCTCCCCGTTTGAACTATTGTATGGCCGACATCCAAGGGGCTTACTGGATATAGCCAAAGAAACTTGGGAACACGAGGTTACCCCTTACAGAAGTGTAATAGAGCATGTTGCCCAAATGCAGGACCGCATTGCTGCAGTCCTACCCATAGTGAGGGAACACATGGAGAAAGCTCAAGAAGCACAAAGGAATACGTATAATAAGGGTGCTAGGGTCAGAATTTTTTTTCCAGGTGATAGGGTACTAGTTCTGGTTCCCACCGTGGAGAGTAAATTCCTTGCTAAATGGCATGGGCCATATGAGGTCTTGGAAAGAGTGGGAGAAGTAAATTATAGGGTAAGGCAGCCAGGTAGGAGGAAACCTGAGCAAATTTACCATATAAACCTACTCAAGCCCTGGAAAGATAGAGAGGTCTTGTTAACCCTAGTACCCCCAGGTCCGTCAGAGAATCAAGAAACTGACCCAGAGGTTAGCATAGCTGAAACACTGTCCGTGCATCAGAAACGAGAGGTCCAGAGTTTAGTGAGAAGGAACAAAGAAATCTTCTCTACACAGCCAGGTAAAACTAACGTAATTAAACATGACATAGTCTCTGAACCGGGGGTCCGAGTTAACCTTAAACCGTACCGAATCCCAGAGGCCAAGAGAGAGGCTATAAGTTTAGAGGTTAAAAAAATGCTAAAACTAGGCGTAATTGAGGAATCCCAAAGTGGGTGGAACAGCCCTATAGTTTTAGTCCCAAAGCCAGACGGTACAACAAGGTTTTGTAATGACTACCGGAAACTAAACGCGGTGTCTAAATTTGATACTTATCCTATGCCCAGGGTAGATGAACTTGTAGAGAGACTGGGCAAAGCCCGATATCTCACAACCCTAGACCTAACAAAAGGGTACTGGCAGGTTCCCCTCACAGAAAGGGCAAAAGAAAAAACAGCCTTCTCAACCCCAGACGGCCTCTTTCAATATAAGGTGCTGCCTTTTGGCTTACATGGAGCTCCCGCCACATTCCAAAGAATGATGGATAAAATTTTAAAACCACATGTTCGGTACGCTGCCGCCTACCTGGATGATGTGGTAATCCATAGTGAAGATTGGCAGTCCCACCTTCCAAAGGTCCAAGCTGTGCTCGACGCAGTTCGGTCTGCTGGACTAACTGCTAACCCCGCTAAATGCACTATTGGTCTGGAGGAGGCCAAGTATCTGGGGTATTCTATTGGTAGAGGGTTACTCAAACCACAAACACTCAAAGTAGAGGCGATACAAAATTGGCCAAGGCCAGTCACAAAAAAACAAGTAAGGACCTTTTTGGGGTTAATTGGCTACTATAGGAGGTTTATTCCCAATTTTGCAACTAAGGCAACCCCACTAACCGACCTCACAAAAGCAAGAGGACCGCTAATGGTAAAGTGGTCCCCCGAAGCCGAACAGGCCTTTAGAAGCCTGAAAGAAGCTCTCTGTGCCCAACCAGTGTTGGTCACACCTGACTTCTCCAAAGAGTTCGTAGTCCAAACCGACGCATCTGAGGTAGGGCTGGGGGCGGTACTCTCCCAGGAGTCTCAAGGGGAGGAGCACCCCATCCTTTATTTAAGTAGGAAACTAAATCCCCAGGAGAAAAATTACTCCATAGTCGAGAAAGAGTGTCTCGCAATAAAGTGGGCTGTAGAGACACTCAAGTATTATCTGTTGGGGAGAAAGTTCCGATTGGTCACAGATCATGCACCCCTTACCTGGATGTGTCAAAATAGGGAGAAGAACGCTAGGGTGACCAGGTGGTTCCTAAGCCTACAGCCCTTTAAATTTTCTGTGGAACACAGGTCGGGGCACAAACATGGCAATGCCGACGGGTTGTCAAGGATGCACTCCCTAATATCCATGGTCGCTCACCCCTCGAGGTCTGAGCTGGGGGGGAGGATATGTGACAGAAACCAGGGGTTGGTAATAAACTCCATATACAGGGCTCCCAGGATACTGAACAGTTTCTGTCCTGTCTAAGCTGAACAGGGCAGCCTCGTGGTACAGGCACTCCATTCCACAGTTTGTCTGCTGCCTGTTTTCTGTCACCTGTCATGCTGATTAGAGTTCAGGTATATAAGACCTGTTTCCTGTTTCCTCTGAGCCCCGCCCAAGAGCCTGGAAGGCTGCTGAACTGCAGAGGGGTGAGAAAGCCTCTTTCCCAAATCGCTTCATTCATTCTGTTAGTTTGTCTAAAGACTGCAAAGGTACTTATTTTGTTGGTGGAAGTGGACAAGCCACTTCCAACTCTGAGTCAGGGACATCTAAGTTTAAGTTATCGCTCAGACGAGCAGCTTTTTGTTTGGCTTTGTTTTCTGTTTAAACTGTGGCAGTCTCAGTGCCTGGGACTGAATAAACCAAGCATAGCCTGTTTAAAGGAACAGTACGTGACGTCTCATCATTTAACCTACCCTAAAAGACCGTGTTCTAACAGTCCCGGACAGACGGCGGAGCCCCGGAGTAAGCCGTTTGTCACAATATATATATATATATATATATATATATATATATATATATATATATGTGTATATGTACCATGTTAGCCGAGCTTAATAATCAAAAACGAATATATATATATATTCTTCAATGTTAAGTCAAATAGGGAATTGATATGGGCTTGCTGTTATAAAGACACAATTCTGGGTGAAATTCCAAACAAATACTGTACTACTCTACTGGATGGCAAGCTTGGTCTAATTGAGTATCCACTTTTCTGAAATCTACTTATATATGAATCATTAATGGATATGATATTATGTCCAATAGAAAGCTGGGCTTGCTGTTTTAAAGACCCAGTTATTTGTAAGAATGGGTTAAAAATGAAGAGTCTACAATTCCCTGGTGTTCATTAAACAACTACTAACATTTAATCACAGTGTTCTGTGCTTTTTTTTTCATTTGCATTTGCATTGCAAGTAGCACAACATTGATAATTATTCTTTAGTAAAGTTTCTATGTATTCCAGTGAAGGATCTTAAGTATCAGTATGTTGTCAATACGCAATTGTGGCTTCCTGCTGTGTTATACCTCTCCCTTAACTCGTAATGAAAGAGTTAAGACTGAAACTTCATTGTGCTGACTCAGTGGGTGTTTACATTCTATGATTAATGAAGCAAACCACTACTAAAAAATGGCAAGTTGTTAGGTCACCCACCAAGGGAGACAACTGTACTCCCTTAAACTAAATTTACTATGCCATCTCATGTCCTCCCCCTTTCTCATCCACACAGATAGGCACACACACAAACACATTCTTCTTCTGCGTGAGGCGCCTTTGTGCTCCTACAGGCATATTCTGTCATATATTTCTAATGCGCCTTGACTATGTTTGGCAACTTGCCTAGTCAACTACAGTTGTGGTCACTTCTAATTTGTCATTCCCGTACATGTCAATATTGGGCTGTGAAGATCTAAAAGAGAAACAGTTTGCAAATACAACTTACTCAAAATTACTTTTTTTTTTGTTCGTAGTAATGAGTTGGTGGAATGATGAGATAAAGTGAAGAGCTGCGTCAAAGCTGCTTGGATGTTCATAATAAGTCAAGCACTCATATGCAGCACAGATGTATTCTGCTCCTCAATGTTCCCAGATGTATTACTTTAAAGAGGAACACAGATCTTAAAAAAACAATTTGAACATTAAAACTGCCGCGTAGTCTCATATTAGTTGTAATACATCTGAAAACCACAAACTGATCGTATGTCACCTAAATCATTCTGTTGCTTAAAACAAAAAAATAATACAATCAATAATTGAAAATGATCAGCTTAATTTAACTCTTACATCATCCAATCCCTATATCCATAGACTAACTGTACATCATAGCCACACTATATGTAAATATTTTCCTACCATTTCAGTACTCTTTGTGTGATTTTAATAGATGATGTGATGCAGAGACCATGTCTATCTATGTATATATTGCACAATACATATCTGATTAACTCATAGCAGCCATACAAAGTAATAAACAAAGAAGGGATGTATGTATATATAGTATTCAGTGATGTGAATTGAACAATCACTAGCCCCTTTAATGCAATGCAGCAATACTAAGCACTATTTGCAGTGCTTCTCCAAGGCTCCTGTAACATTGAGAAATGAAGGATAATGTTATGTTCATTTCTGAAGGCCACTGTGTACAATATTACCTTCATTAGATCCTAATAACATGTTGTAAGGATTCGCGCTGCGGGTATACCCACGTCCAGCGCATCCTTATCTTTTTCCCAGGCCATTCAGGCTCCCTCACTCCTGGCTGCTGTCCCCGCACCTCCAGCCCACGCGCGTCAGCCCTACGGGCTCGCGCGCACCCAAGTCGCCATTATTTGGCGCCGGGCGCCTGACTCTGCCTCCGCTGACGCGGCACACGCTCCTTGCGTGTCTCCGTTCCGCTCCCGTCAGCTCTGCCTCCCCGCTTCTTCTTCCTTACCTGACCCTTCCCCTGTCTGTCCCTCTGCTCCTCCCCTTCTTCTGTCTGCTCCTGGACCCTCTGGTGCACCTTCCCCAATCTCCGCTTCCTCGAACGTCGCGCTCATGCCCTGCACGCCCCTTCCCCATCAGCCTTGCCTCTCAGGTCCTCCTTCCCTTTCTTTCCCTTCCCTTGTCCATCCCTCCGCTCCTCCCCTTACTCTGACCACTCCCTTTGCCTCTAGCAATTCTTCTCTATCTGGGCCTTACCTAGGTCACTCCTCTGTTCCTCCCCTCACTTCCATTGGTCCCAAACTTTCACACTCTGCTCTCCTATTAGGTCCTTCTTCGGGCCGATCCTCCGTCACTCCCCTTTCTCTGATTGGTCCCAGCTATAATCCCCCTTCACCATTTCCTCTTTGCTCTGCATAGCTTCTGTACCTTGGTGCTGTCTGCTGTTGCCTGGCCTCTCTTGTGTTTTCAGTGCTTGCTCCTGTCCCTGGAAATTCTGCTGACCTCCCTGGGTTTGACCTTTTGCTTTGGACTCTACTATGCTGCTCTCTGGAACCCCTTGGACCTCGCTTTGGACTTTCTACGCTGCAGACTTCTACAACCCTTGGACACGGCACACGGACAATCTACTACGCTGCTCTCTCCACTCCACGACCCAGGCTTATAGACAATCGATTACGCTGCCCTCCCCAACCCACGACCCTTGGCATATGAACTTAACCCTTCCACGCCGGAGCTGTCACGTACGGTATCATTTAACATTCTTGTTATCCGGACCACCTATGCTACTTCCACACTCCGGCCGTTTGCTGCTAGGTGTGTGGTTTTACCCTTTCCAACTTAGTCCCGGAGTCTCGTCTGGCTTGTGGGCAGGCCGAGCGTTACATATGTATTCATTAATCAGGGGTGGCACTGCCACCATCACAAATCCCATAAACAGCATGGTATGTAACCAGTACAAAGATGCATGTATTACAGCGACATAGAAAATAAGAAAATAGCTGTAATTACTGCAGCAATAAATCCTCATCTCCTGAAACATTCTAGAAATTGTGCCTCCACTTCCCCCTGAGTAAATAGTATAATATTTATGAGTAACTATATACTCCACCTGAGGCAAATCATTTAGTAATAGCTGTAATACAAATACTTTCCAAGTTGGATCACTAGTATTTAAGCCTTTAAAGTTGAAGTCCCACCTAGGCCTAACGGGAAACGTTTTAGCTTTCAACGCTTCAGTTATATCCAGATTCCTTGAAGAGCTTAGGTGATCTTTATCTACTCTGTTATTGTAATAGCGCTGTTTGTGGATTCCTATTTTTATAGGTAAAATTACCAACTTTAACTAATGAGAAAGTATCCAATAGATTGTTAGATTCAAAATTGTAATTAAAAAAGACTCAGTCATTAAGCATGTCACAAAATGCATTATTATGGTTTTTAACTAAGATACCGAAAATAATAAACATATTTTTCACCCTTTTATGCCATGAAACCATAGCAGCCACAATCTGTCTCCAGTTGATGCCATTAAGAACAATATGCATCCAGATAGTGCTGCTTACAGCATACTGCAGTGCTTTTATTTATTTTATGTTGCTATGTTCATTTGTGCCTGTGTCAAATTCATCACTTGTTACTTAAATCTGACCCTCATCTCCTAAGCATAGTTACACTTTGATAAATTGTATTTTCTTACTTCGCTAAAACACACTCTCCAACTAAATGATGAAAATGCTGTACATGTTATACAACTTTTATAAATTGCAGCAAATGGATGCAGCTTGAAATATAAACATAAAACTGCCCAACCCTGGACTGTGATACATGTCGCCGTAAAATCACTATATCTCTTGGTATTATTTTTTTTTATGACTGAAGCAAGGGATCTCTGGAGCTGAACTGCGTTGATTTTAGCTCCGGGAACTCCCTGCTTTCGGAGATGCTTACATTGGAAGGTGATGCCGCTTGCAACTCTGTCTGGGAACAGAGAATGTCTGTTTATGGCCCCGCATACAGTGGGCCAATAGGAAGCTGCAATGTCATCTCTGGCATCCTATTGGTCCACATGATGTGGGACCTTTAAACATGCACGTGATACAGGCATCACCTTCAGATGTACAGTAAGTTTCTCGGGGAGCAGGGGGTCTCTGGAGCTAAAATGAATGCGGTTACGCTCCAGAGACCTCGTGCTTCCCACCTAAGGGGGGAAATACATTTTTTTTTAAAGGCAATGGTGCTTCAAGGGGAAAAAAACACTTTGCAGCTTAAAGCAGCATTTCTTTCCAATAGCATATGCGTTTGTTTTTAAATAAATCAGTTGTGTCGTATTAAAGAAAAACAAAAATGTTTTAAGCAGAAATAGTTTCCACTATATTTGAATAGTGGTTCTCTCATCCCCTACATACAATTTTGTTCTGTCTATTTTATGCTGTATTTCCTTTTAACAAAAACCATTTCTGACATTTGCACGATTATTATTTTATTTTGTTTCTTTTCTATACTTCTCATTGGGTAATTTCTTATATATTTTATAGAAGGGTAAACAAGTTAATTGCTTCTTTTCATAAGCAAACATGGTTTTGAGGCCGAATCATCACTTTACTTGCATGAAGAGTGTGCAGTTTTAAAGTCCATGAGGAAAATGGTCCAATCTGTGGCATCGGCGAATATAGAATAAGCTCCAAAGCGGTGCATCTTAAATATCGCATTCACGCAAAGAAAGATCGAACTATCAACCCTATTTTTTTTTAAATAGTTACAAACTAATAACTTGATATGTATGTGTTCTATATGTGTTTTATATATTTATGATGTTCTCTATGCTTAGCAAAGCAAATCACCATTAGTATTGTCAATGGTCTTTGAAGTTGCAAAACTATGATTTTTACAGTATGTTATGTTAACAGGACCTTTGACAAGCTTTGGCTAAAATATAAATATAACGGGTGTGAGTTTGTGCATGCACATGTAAAGAGGTAAGAGAGTAAAAACAGCAGCACTTCACTGACAGAAATATCTTGCCTAGGTACACTATGTAAAAATAGGTTATATAAAAATAAAATAGACAAGGCACTTACAGGTCTTAAAAAGGAGAGAGACAACATGTTATGCAAAAAAAAAATTATGTTTCAGTTTTATCAAGAGAAGGTTAGGATAGAACTGAAACGTGGATTTTCTTCATTACATTTTTTTCTCTACAATTTAAGACCTGTGAGTGCCTTGTTTATTATAATATATTATAATATATAAATATTATATATAGATTATAGGAAGCAGGCACACCAGGTCGTGAAGAAAAAATATCACATTTATTTAAACATATCAATGTTTCGGCTCACTCTGGAACCTTTCTCAAGCCGAAATTTTATGTTTAAATAAATGTTATATTTTTTCTCCAAGTCCTGGTATAAATTAGTGACGGTGTTCGGCCGCAGACAGACCCTCCACTGCAGCCAATCCGCTACAGGATTCCCAGCTACTGGACATTAGGTTACTGTTTAGGGTACAGGGTTAATAATTTAAGGGGTTTTAGTGCTTAGGTTAGGGGGTTAATTTAAAGGGTTTTAGCGGTTATGGTAGGGGTTTTTAAAGCTGCAGTTCAGTCTTTTTTTTTTTTAATTTATTTTTTTACTTCAATAGTTTCATGTGTGCAATCTCTAATTACCTAAAGAACTGTATAGCTGCCAGTCAATTCGTTCTCCATGTATTGATAGGCGAAATTTGGTGACATAATTAGAGCTGGCATATGTTTTATTTGCTTCTGTCAGTCAGTGGAAGCTCATGAATATTCATGAGCACTCCTGCACTGACATGTGCTAGAGGGAGGGCAGGGCTGACAAAGGGGTGTGCCAGGGCTTGTGACAGGACATGAAGGGGCAGTGCCTTAGCAAATGGTTGTTAAAATAGAATACAAGAAAATTGGTCTTTCAAAGTTGTTTTTTTAAAAACAGAAAATGCTAAAAGTATTTTTTCTTACTACAGAACTGATTTATTAAAAAAAAACACATATGCAGGATATTGACTGAACTGCAGCTTTAAGGTAAGGGCTAAAGGTAGGGGGCTTTAGGGTAACGGCTTAGGGTAGGGGGCTTTAGGGTAACGGCTTAGGGTAGGGGGCTTTAGGGTAAGGGCTTTGGGTAAGGACTTAGGGTAGGTGATTTATGTATTTATTATAATAGTGAAACAAAATGTGCTAGACCGCTGGTGTGCCTGCTTCCTATTACCTTTTTATACTTAAAACCAGAGACATACTTACCTTTGCTGCAGTCTGCACCCAAGCAGTTAATTTAACTTTAGTGGAGTATATATACACATGGACACACGTACTAAGGATATATTTCTAAACTGTCATAGCCACCTAAAACTACAAAGTAAAAACGAAACATATGGGATTAAAGATATGTTTGTTTTGTTCTCAAATTATTATATTGTCTGTATTATTGTGCTCTCTAAGCACTTTTTCTAAAATAAATGAAATATTAGAAAAGATCAAAAGATACTTGCTTTGATTGGATTGTGGTTTTACTTGCAGAAAACAGTCTTACTGCTTCATCAGCAACATTGTGGCCAACAGGACGCCCCAGACTCGCTCCAGGCTCAAACCAAGCTGAGAAAGGACTTCTTAACTCTACCTCCAACACGGAGGGGGAAACACTATCCAGGTTACATCTTTCTGTATATTGTGAACACAAGCTCACCCCTCTTTCTTCACTCTGAAGCCAAACACCCACATACATATAAAATATATGTGTGTATATAGCCCTTTCTTCAAAATATTATTGTATCATTAGTTTTTAGTAGTAATATTAATAAGGATGATGATATTATAATATGCATATTGGTTTGAAGGAAATGACACTAGTAACATGCAACACTTTCTTTAAGTTCTCACATCCAGGTGGCCAACAATACACATTAGATTGTGATGCATCACATTGCCGCAAACATTTTTATTCCCAGCCAAGTAGAAATTAAAGTAAAACTGCTTTTATTGATTTCAGTGCTGGGAACCAAGGAAGCTCGGATTGCTGAATTAGGTCCTCGCAAGATAGAGTATTAAATCCCATTGTTTAACTGCTTGTGTGGAAATCACCCCAACCCCATTGTCAACTTTTATTTTGTTTATGTTTCATAAAATCTCCTAAATCTTCATTACTTCTGGCAGTTGCTTACATTTCTTCCAGCAGTTATTACTGGAGCTAGAGCTGAGGTTTTGCCGGTCACCTCCTTTTAACCCCTGCAACAAAGCAAAAGGGGTTGAATAGAGGCAGAGCAATGGTCGACAGGCCCAGCTGGCCGCAGGCGGGTTAAGGGTATATGTTTGATTGCTTCTGGTAAACATCCTGTATCACCGGTGTGAAATTAAACTGTTTAAAAAAAAAAAAGGTTTAACGTCATTAAGATTTGTTTATATACATATAGCTTAAATACATCTGATATAAAGATGTGAGGTCTCCAAATGGTATTTTGCATGCAACACACTGGCTGACTTTCTATTCCATATACTACTCAAAAGGGAAATGTGAAGGACCTTGCTTTCTTTTCTTGTTGAAGTGGAGAGGGGTTACTAGCCCTGACACTTCATTAATTTACACAGTTTAAAAAACAATGTCTAAGGGCTCTCAGAGGCCATTCACACCCCAGCAACCACAGCCTCTGCTGTAAATGACAAACCCCCAACACAGAACGTCTATGCCCTTTGTTCAGGCAAGTTGCAAACATATCCATGGGACACACACCCTCTGTGCTTTAGTTTACACTCTATTTGCCACACTTTCCAGCCACTGTTGCCAAACTCTCCAGAAAATATTTAGCTTCTCATTAGTTTGGTTTAGTAAAAAGCTACAAGAGGAAGCAAATAAAAGTGCTGCCCCTAGTCTTGTTAAATAAGAAGGATGTAATTACAATACTATTCTTACCCAGGGGATGGTCAGCAGCAGATTACAGTCATTTAAGACCAGGCGTCTTTACTTTGTAAAATGATCATTTTATAAGAACATATTTGTTTGGCTTATTGCAGTAACATTACTTTTTTTTTTTATACCATGAGGCCATGACGCATTTAAAAGGAGTCGAAGCAAAATAGTCAAATGTTTTCGGCCTTTTCTAAAAGAAACATGTGGAAGCAGTCAACCTTCTGCATTTTTATTTCACCTACATTACAGTTTACAAAATGTGAAAATTACATTTAAAGCTAAAGTCGAAAATCATTCCCAGTAACATCACTTTGGCAATAACCAGCACAATATCTCAGAAGACTTCTAGCCTCTTATTTGTATTTCTCAGATTTTTGTTGATACAAAAAGAAAATGCAGTTATTTTAATGAAATAATGGTAGTGGTAGCTTTCTATTAGTGTACGTTGCACGTTACAAAAAAAAAATGGTCAGATAATAAGCTCTGCTAAAGTAAATTGTCCACAGTGACAAGGAATTAATACGGTTATTTGAATAAGGCTTTCGGAGTTCAAAGGCTTTGGCAGTGCCTGCACTTTCTCCATTATCTTTTAGCCTTTTCATTCAATTGCAGGCTTTTCATTAAACTGTGATAGTGGCAATTGGAATACTAGTGCACAGAAAGTCCCATTGACCTCCATGGGAGTGTTTTGCTATAGTGAACCAATTGGTACTATCAGTTTAATGAATAACGCTCATTGTGTGTAATTTGGGTCCTAACTTGATTTGTTACCCCTCCCCCTCCAAATGTTATCATAATTACATTGCAAGTTCTACGTACAGCCATGTGTACATGTATTATGTGTTATTATACACATTTATTTGTGATTTGGTAATAACTGGAACTCATGTTTGGTGGGACAAGGAATTTACTTTTATATAATATATTTCTGGCTGCTTTAACATTGACGGGATGAAACTACTTTACAAAAATGTACTTATATGTTGGCCAACTTTTTGTCTTGGGGATACATTAAATAACGATCCGTTCATTTATATAATTTTTCCCTTATGTTCACTCAAACTCGACCACCAAGACAGGCTGCAGTGAGCTCAGCTGCTTTCCGGCTATTTCAAATCGTTCAAAGGCCCAGTGGCAAGTTGCAGCTTTTATCAGCTCTCCACCTGGGTTTGATGAACGGAGGGTAGTACGTGTGATGCATTTATGACAGAAGACAAAACATGATTGAATCAGCAGGGCAGCTTCTTTTGGGATATTGCTGTGTCAATCAAGGAAGGCAGCTGTGATAGAGACAATGCTCGACTGCACTGAAAAAGGCTTAAGCAGCTTCCTTGCACTTATTTATGCTGATCTCAGATGAGATCAGTCCAATGTGTATTAAGATGCAGAGCAAGAGAGGCAATGAAAGAAGAAAAAAAAAGGGTGGAAGGCAACAGTAAGAAAAACGATTAAACATTACATTTAAGAATTGAGTATTAGTTGTGTAGCCAGGTCCCCTAGTTCCCATTACCTCCTAGTCCGGGGCACGTCAGGGGATGGCTACACGGAGATGTCAGGTGCCACCGGAATGGCAGGCAGACCTGGCACAGGTGCCAGAGAGCTGCAGACGGTTAGGGAGCGCTCCGGTGTTCCACAATACAGGTGGCTGCCATCTTGGAGTTTCACGCATGCGCAGAGGGTAGCCTGTGCATGTGCAGTGTGGTTGCCAGTACAGCCAGGCTCTGCAAGGGACTACAAGTCCCAGCAGCCTCAGGGGCTGCACGTCAGGTGAGGTAGTGTCCAGGGAGCAGTGCTCCACTGGACTAGGCCAGAGTCCAAGCTAGGCCCCGACTCCCTGTAGATTCTGTGTGCTGCAGGGAAGGCCCATAATGTAGGAAGGGATGATTCACACGTAACGGCATAGTGTCAGGGATACAGTGACTGACATCACGTGGTGACTTGCGGCTTGTGGTCTGGGGCCAGACCACCATCTACTAAGAGACTCTTTATGGTAAGACACTCCAGCGGGAGTTCACCATACGCAGAGGCGGACGCCTTTGTTGGACGGACCGGACCAACACACGTCAGTGGAACAGACGGATCCTTTGTGTTGTTCAGCGGTACCCAGGAACTGGAGTGCCCGGGAAGGTATCACCATCTAAGTGCACCAACGGCCATACACACACTGTGGGTAGCGTTACCATACACACCTTTGGTGGGTTTGACTCTGTGGACACTGGGTGGTTAGGTGGCCATGGCACCTCAGTAATTTGGGGGTCTCACCAGGGTGGCCTTATTTGGTTGGGGGTATGGTATTGTAGATATACAGTGTGAATATATATATAAATATATATATTTATACAACATTACCATTCTCTCGTCCGGTAAAGAAAGACTGCACTCGGTTCAGTAATCATGAAAATCTGTATTGGGCATCTGAATAGAAAAGATAAATCACCCAATCCGACGTTTCGGTCCTGGAATAGGACCTTTCTCAAGGCACCCCCTTAATACTGTGGTAGTATTTTAATTTCATGTAGGAAAATTCAAACCTATGCAATATCCAGCAGTTACATTGATTGTTCTTGACTGCTCCAGTGAATGCAATGATATTGGAATTTAGTTATATGAAGTTCACAACTATGGGGTACATTTTATCTTCCATTTATCTTGAGTATAAATGTAACTCAATTAAATTAATTTGTGCTGTACATTTGAAAGAGCAGGACAGCCTGCTTTGTTTTGCTAATTGTTTGTTTTTTATTCTGATCGTACATAAAACAGCAACCTATTCATAACAAACACAGTAAAAGATGGTAACAATATAGTATATAAAAACTTAAAGTACTAAGATAACAAATATATTTATGCATACATATAGCAATATAAAGTATGCACACACATGTTCTATAGATGAGAGGGGAGTGAAACGTAAGGGAAGTGGAAAGGAGAAGACGGAAAAGAGAATGAAAAATAATTACTATCAGTAAATATAGTAATTCAGAAAAGGGTTCCAAATGTTTTGAAAGCTGGATAACTACTCTACTAAATCTGAGACCCGGCAGCCCGCTTTTCTTTCTGGTATTTAAATGTGAATGGCTTTTCATGAAATAAGACTCGCCGGTTAGAAGTTTGACGACAGAAGCTTTTTTTTTTATTCCTAAGATGGAGAATAACTACTCAATTGTACTTTGTTACTGAAAAAATATAAAAACATATCTTGGGAAAAAAATTAAAAAAAAACATAAGTGGAGGTTTTTCCTGTTACGGCTGCAGGCCTTGCACAGAATGTGTACATCTTTCTACGCTTGGAGACTTTTCCAATTTCCAGTTTAATAGGATTCTCTTTTTAGCTACAATGGTTACGTCCTAGAACCACTGTTTATTGCATGGAAGTGATTAAAGCAGATGTCTGTGCTGCTCAATATATCAATGTATGTACAGATGCAGCGGCCGTTATTCGAACAAATCACGGCGCCGTTTTCGTGTGCGTTGCTGTACTCCATGCGGCATTAACGCCGCCAAACGCCCCAGGCACACGTGTTTATCGCGGTTGCTTTGTTTGAATTTCATGGATGGTGTGCAATTAAATGCAATGAAATGAATGAATTGTAATGTGTACAGTATTGTGCTACTGTGCTACTGTGTCACTTTTAGGTGTTTAAAAACCAGAATACTACAATGCCATTTTCTGCACTCGCATCTAAAGGCGGTACGGTTGGAAGCAATCGCGCGCCATCACGTGGGTATTCCGAGGTATACACCGCGAGAAGTGTTTCAATAACGGCCGCTGCATCTGTATAGCTTTATTTATATAAAGCCAACAATGTACTGAACGCTTTATAAAAGAGATAGTACAGGGAATTATAGTACAATAAATGCAACAAATAAGATCAGACAATAGGAAAGGAAATCCCCGCCCCAGAGAGCATACAATCTGAGGCCTTGTCCAGGGTGACGATGAGTGGGCGCGCGTGTGCGCACTGGCTGCGATGAAACACATTGCTGCAATGTTTGTGGCCAGCGTGAGCGAGCGTCTGCGCATGCACGGCGCTTAGCTGCTAGCAGAGGCAAGCAAATTTGATTATGCCGCTCGCTGGCGTGTCACGTGAGCGGTTCGCCCAATGAGGACGAACCAGCTCCGTGATATCCTGGCAACGCCCCCGAACACGCCTCCCGCCGCACGCGCGCAACTAGCAGGCCATAAATCACCCGGCCCAGCAGAGCGCGTGATCCCTGCCTGGCCATAGCCTTAGGCTTGTTGTTTAGTGTGCGCGCCCATGCGCGTGCGCCTGCCTGTGCGAACGCGCGTGCACGTTATGCACACTTTTTGTGGGTATACAGTCCGTGCTGCCGGGAGCGACAGGCTGGGAAGGTACTGTGGGTGTGGGTGTGTGTGTGTATAGATTGTGTGAGTGAATAATTTATCAAATAAGATTTTTAAAAGAAAAAAAAACATGTTGAATAAATAAAAATTATTTTAATTGTGCACTTATTGACACATACACACAAACATACATATACACACACATACATACATACATACATTACAGCGAAATCATTATTTTCACAGACTTCTCCCTCGTCAGTCGGCTCCACGCCCCCTGCCGTGCGCGGCCCTAGTATAGAACAGATGACTAACCACAGCCAACCTATAAGTGCCGTGCGCCCACTACATAACAGCCCTAAGTGGTATGTTGGGAGATTTATAGAGGCAGCAGAAGGGAGGTAATACAGTAAGTGCTGTAGATTATTTTTTCCCCTGAACCGGGAGGATTCTCTGCACAGCCACCAGTGTTTGACACAAAGGTAACTACAAATATCTCAGGAGCCACGGGGTCCCTAATCCTCTCAGCGGGACTTCCAGTTCATGTATAAAAAAAAAAAAATGTTAAGGTCTTTTCAAGAGCTTGATACATGCTTCATTTTTTAATATGCGCCTTTTTTGGTGATGTAACCTTTTTACAAGACTTTCGATGCTTTCTGCCATAATCATTTCCTTTTTGTTGCTTTGTGCACATATTTGTAAATATGTTGAATATGGACCACTTCTAAAATATATTTTATGATTCCTAAATTGAAGTGAAAAGACAAAATACAGGAAGTAACACGGCATATCTATTTATTAAATTCCATTCTCTGTGTTTTCTCATGAAAAAAAAAATGTTAGAGACTGCACACTAATTTTGACACAGTGCAGAATTCCTTCAAATCAAAAGCATTGCAATTCTGGGGCAAAGATGTATCAAAGATACATTAGATTGTAAGCTCTTCGGGGAAGGGATACATTTTCCAAATGTTAATTTTATGCCTGAAGCGTATAAATGTGTTATAATATGTGTTATGTGTTAGAATGTGTTATACTATTATGTCACGTGTATTACTGCTGTGAAGCACAACGTGCATGGATGGCACTATATAAATAAAAATATTCATACATACATACAAAGAAAAAAATCTTATTACATTACTTGCAATGGGATTTTATTCCTTTGCAGTTGCAGTTACTGATGCAGTTACTGCTGATGCAGTTTTTGTTACCCAGAATTCCACCACTTCCGCATTGATACATGTTCCCCTAACAATGCACGTCCTTTTAGAAATGGATATAGACTATAGTTACCTAATTTTGGATAAACCAGTCAATTCATGAGGGGATAACTTGGCTATTCACAGCACGCTTGTGTGAAATTAACCTTAGACACTGTTAGCAGAAGCAAAATCAGACGCCTAAAAAAAGGTCAGAGAACAGTAAGTGTATCCAAATCTCAAATAGACAGAGAACTACTGCGAGACTCTTTCTTAAAAACCATGTTATGCACTTATGCTTCTTCTAGTTATGATGGTGCTGACATTTAATTGTGATAACAAGTAGTGAAGGAATCTTACAGACACCAAGTGACATCTCAAGCTGGTAACAAACACAGTAACATGTTAGTGCCATGCAGTACCACTCCTCCATCTGCCTGTCACAATAAATAAAAAGATGTGAAGTGTAGCACACACTGGATGGAAAAGGTTTAGCTGCAGCAATTTAGTTTTGATCTTTTGCCAATTTTAGAGAAGCAGGCCCAGTGAAATTTTAACGCACACAAGACGCGATTTGCAGATCAATCCTCTTTAAAGCACTTTGAAAAAAACAGGAAGAATATAGAAGATAAAGAAACATTGTCATCCCAGTCATATATCTTCAGTTTTCCTTAGGCGCATTATGGAATCATTAAGATTCCTGAAATGCTGCTGGTTTAATACAGCGTTGCAAGCAGATAACTGGTGAAGTAGTTTTTAATGGCAGGAAGGATAGTGGGAGACAAGGGTTAGAGAACGAGCACATTCATATGTACTCAGTCTTAGGGGATATGTATTGCGTGGCAAACTGGGGCGTTGCTTCAAAAGTGGTGCAAAATGTATCATTTTAACACTGTGTGACATTGCATCAATGTGTCAAAGTGCATTGCTCCATTTTGTGCCCTAATTTGCTCCACTTGCATCACAAGCATTATGGGGAGCGGCCATAGGAGGAGTTAGGAGAGAGTGTTGGAGAGAGTGTCAGCACAATATTATACTGAAATATATCAAAAAGTTGCACCTATAACTGGTGCAGTTTTCCTCTCTCTTTGTAACGAATAAATCCGCCAGGTTTAGGTGGCATTAGCCTCTGCTCTAAAGAGATCTGCACCAAATGTAAGACATGAGATTATAAAAATTCACACCCGTTGTTCTTTGCAAATTGACCAAGATGCAAATATGCGCTACTTATTTGGGGGCAAATGGCACAATTTTGATGCATACCCTCCCATGCCTTAGAATCAAATTTCTGATGCATAACTACAATGTGGAATCTTCGATCCAGCGGAGTTTGGGGGTTTTACTAGGAGGTTCAGTGTTTCTTCAATTTGGTTTCTTATTGAAAAAAAAATTACATTACATTATCCAATATCCACCAACAGGCATGAATTGTTATTGACCACTCAAGTGAATACAGTAATTGATAATAACTACAGGACTTTAGTTAATTGGAATTAAAAACTATGACAAATTATGTTTGTAATACATTCATTGTACATTTACCTTTGTTACAGAAATACTTACTATTATCATTCTTGGCTTCTTTGGCAACAATGTGTTTCTTTATTTTGATGGGGAATAAAAAAGCAATCAATCACACTAAAAGATTAACTATAAGCAATACAAAATTGAAAATACATATATACTGAAAGGACTAGGACTGATTGGGTCAGTCGTCTTTCTATGATGTCAACAGGCTGAAGGGAGAGCCACATGTAGATAAGATGTTGTATTAGACACCCCCACGTTCCTCTTTCTCCTACCTTGGGGAGAGCATAAAACCCCTCTGTTGGCATTAAGAATACAGGAGTGAGCAGTGTGTTTTCACTGGTGGACTGGAAACCCTACATCTAGCTCTCTTCATTAAATCAATGCAGTTATTAGATTCCGGTCAGTTGTTATGAAAGAACACGCTTACTGCAAGGTGTAGTAAACACCACGTGTCAATGTTTGTCTTCAATCAGCCACAAAATTGAGTAGTGTGGTCTGTACAGGGATTTTTAGATCCCGCTCACATTCCCCTTTCCTGCTCCCCCTTGCCAGCTCCCCCTTGCTCTCGCGCCCCCCTTACCTTACTCGGCAGCGTCATATGATGCCGCGGTGTCATGGAGATGTGCGTATCCCTCCGCATGACACCGTGGTGTCATTTGATGCCGTGTTGCCATGGCGACGTGTCACAGCAGCTTTCAGAATCACGGTAAGTTAAGGTTGCAGAGGCCTCAAGCAATCCCTGGCATTTAATTTAAATGCCATGGGGAAGAGTGTGGGACCTCTGCAACCACCCGCACCCCCAAAAAATATTCTGCGACCCCCTCGGGGACGTGCGCCCCACTTTGTGCACTGCTGCTATAGAGGATACAATAAATACCTGATCTGAGAGAAATCTCGAGTCTCTATAAATCGAGACTCTGCTCCTTTATCGATATCACTTGCCGAAACATGCAACTGTGTTTGTAGCTATGAGCACTGTGTGTGTGAGGGTGGAATTATGTGTGGGGGTATTATGTCTGGGTATTGTGGGGGGGTGAGCTGTGTGTGTGTGATGTTTTTTTTGTGTTTGTGGGAATTGTGTGTGTTGCAAGTGTGCAATTGAGTGAGAAGAGGCACATTGAGTGAGGGAGAGAGAGAGTGTAAAATGAGGGGATTAGAGTGTTATTGAGAGAAGTGGGGATCGAAAGAAAAGAACAGTGTAAGACAGGCAAAGTAAGTAAGAGAGGAGGAGAAAAATAAATGGGGGGAATGTGAGAAGGGGGGGGAAAAGAAAATAGGGGTGAGAGAGCGAGGAGGTGTGTAAGAGAAAGAGGGGGTCCTTGCAAGGCCAACGAAAGAGGGCGCCTAGGTGGAGACTAGTTCTGGGCCCCGGTAAAGCTGTTGGTGGTGCTGCTCTTAACATATATCTATGATCTTTATACAAATAGATACAGACTGACAATAGCTAATTATTATTTATATACGTATAGCTATCTCATCCACACGGCAACCACTAATATTCTTGAATATTATATTTACGTATAGAACTACTTTGTTTCCAGGCAGTGTGATTTCATGAAAGCCCAGCCAGTAGCTAACTGAAATTAATTGTAACTTTGAATTCAATGTATCTTTCTCTGACAGCAATATCAATGTTTCAAATGTTGGTATTTCACCACACAAATCAATTTCCTCTAGTGAGTCGATCTATTAAACAAGATATTTACAATTTATTATTAGGTAAAGGGTGTTTTCACACAGACTGATTTGAGAAATATACAAAATCCCTGCAAGCTCTAACCCCAACACCCACCACGTCATATCATATATATTACGTGTCAAAAGGAGTGCTACTGGGCGTGACCAAATGTATGCAACAAAAGACAACAATTCCCAATGCTACATCCAATACGACAAATATATATAAAGTTAAATACTTAACTGGATGTCTTCTCATGAGTAAGGTTCATTTAGTTAAACTCTTTGGCCAAAGCGTTATAAGCCTGCAGCCACGTCACGGCATGGCCACTTTAAAAGTAAAGGTGACATATTATTTATTATTCATTTTCACTTCCCACCTTGATCTTATTGAGTGCTGGCAAGGACAGACTCTTTTTTTTCTTTTCCCTTTGTGTATTATAAGTACATTACATGTACTGTACTGTCACATGGAGTTGTAGCTGAACCTAAAAGCTACAATTTTGAGTCACATTGAAGCAGCCTTTCATGTTGAACATGGAGTGCAGGGCTTTGTGATGATACTGACTTTACCTACACATTGCCAGTTCCCACATTGATCTTAGGTGGTGGCTGTCCGGTTGCCAAACAAAATAGTGCAAAAGATGGTTGAAAGAGTGTAGTCACCCTAAATCACATTTATATTACATCATGTTTATTTTCAATGGGCGCCCAAACCTGAATGCCAGCTTTAAATTACACTAAAACATTGAAGTTTTAGCACTGGATAACTTGCTCTACGGGTGAGAGAAAATACGTAAATGCAATTCACTTTTATTGGCAAAATGCTGTAATGGTGCATTCCCATCCACTCTAGAAAAAAGCTCGTTTCCATAAGGGACTTGAGCCACATTCCTATTTGCCCTTTGAACTTCTTAAATCTCTGAAACTTGGGACAAAACACCAAAATAGATACAATGCAAATAAGCCTTAAAGTACAGTACCAAAAAGGAAAAAAATATTTTGATAACTTTACCATGTAATTGTCTTCCTTAAACAAATATAATCATACTTATAGTAAAGATTTGTCTGGTTTGGTTTATTTAGAAATTCAAAAATAAATATTTCCATTGGAGCCTCTGAATGGGAGAGTGATTGTCAGTCAAGCGTTTTCTTACATTTTTGCTCATCCAGTCCTTTTTAAAAGGCCATGCAAGAGGAAGAGAGAAGAGGGCTATTCCTGTGCAAACTCCATTTCAGCATCTAGCAACAGGGCCACTGACAGCTTTCACAGGGCCAAAGACTAGAGTTTTCACTGGGGCCCCCTGTGTCGGTGGCCTTGTGAGCCCTCCCTCTTTCTCTTCATCCCCTCTTTTTCTCTCCCCCTTCTCACATAACCACCCTCTCATATGCTACCTCCCCCATGCATTTCTCCCCTTCCTTTCTCATTCTTCCTACCCCTCTCACTTCCCCTCTCTCTCTTATACCCCCCTCTCCCTCCCTCTTTTACACCCCATCTCTCATTCTCCCTCCCTCACTTACACACCCTCGCCCCCTCCCTTTCTTCCACATTTACTCCCACTCACTCTTCCCCCCTTCCTCTTACGCACCATCTCTCGCTCAGTCAATGCCCCCTCCTCTGACTCAATCCTACTCCCTCAATCCCCTCCCTCTCAAATCCCACTCCCTCCTCACACTCAATCCCTCCCTCCCCTCCTCACACTCAACCCGTCCCTCCCCTCCTCACAATCAATCCCCCCTCCCCTCCTCACACTCAATACCTTCCTCCACTCCTTACACTCAATACAACCTGCCCATACACACACACACTCAATACCACTACAAACACACACACACACACAAATGCACTTTACC
Organism: Ascaphus truei; assembly: GCF_040206685.1. Lineage (NCBI taxonomy): Eukaryota > Metazoa > Chordata > Amphibia > Anura > Ascaphidae > Ascaphus > Ascaphus truei. The sequence continues at coordinate 437,835,578 of NC_134483.1, forward strand.
TTGGGGATTGCCTCCGGTGCTGTGCCAATCCTGTCAATGGATGCGGAAGTGGGTCCGACTGCTGGGAGGGCCCAACTTTCAGCACCGTGACATATACAAGGGAGGGGCTTGGGGTGAAGGCCGGGGTGCAGCTGGGGAGAGCTGGGGCGCGGCAGTCAACAAAGGCCCGGCAACTGCAGACTTCTGTCTGGGCCCAACTTCCAGCTCCGGCCTGGCCCCTCGCTAGGTTTGCCAGGTGTCCAGTATTGAACCGGACTGTCTTATATTTGGACACTCTGTCCAGTAAAGAATGAGAGGTACTACTGGACATTTATGTGTCTGGTATTACATCTCTGGACATAGTGACCTGACCGGCTTGGGGAGTCGAGGGATTTGCCCGAGCAGGGAGAGAGAAGGGCTGCTGCTAGGGTTCTGGGCAGCTTCCTCCACCCTGATTGGCTAATGCTGGGTAATACAGCCAATCGGGACGAGGTGTAATGAGCCTGGGGGTGGGGGCAAGGAGAGGAGGAAACAGCATGGAGCGGAGAGGAGTTTGCGTCTCGAGTGTGCATGTGTGTCTTTGAGTGTGTGTGTCTTGAGCACGTCATACCTTTCACCATTGTGTCCAGTATTTTTGGAGAAGTCACCTGGCAACCCTACCCCTCTCAGTTGCCGGGTCCAGGACAGTTGTCCCATATCTTCTCCCCTGTCACCGGCCCTGCCTTGCGATATAACAGAAAATGGTGTATCACACAAACCCCACCTATCCCTTCCCTCACTATGTTTGCAATCTAAATATTTAATAACAAATACTTATACCGTAGGTGTCTGATTTTTGTAGAAAATGTGTCAATCACTTAGATTTAACTCATGTAAGAGACACATGTTCTAGGAGAGACTGCACCATCAGTGATCTCACTTGAGGGGAGAGAGCTAATAATAATATTGGATGAGATAAGCAGGGGATGGATTGTTGGAGAGGGAATAACAACACTCTCTCTGATATACTGTAGAGTTTATCCTTAAAACAAACATTGTTTTTATGGCAATAGATTTTGAGGTTTTCTTGAAACAAAATGCTGATAGTACGTATAATGGCCAGCATTTTCATAATGTGTTTAGCTCAAAGTAGGACTAAACTGTACCTTTAAGTTTAAAATAATAATCATGTATACATGAAGCATCTTCCATCTTTAAATCAGTCCCTTAAATCTTTATCCAAATGAAAGTGCTAAAATTAAATTACAACTAACTAAGAGATATCAGTAACAGAAATATAATTGTGGGCTTTTGACATCCCTACATGCAGCCAAAGGAGCAATCCAAGTTAAATATCATGTTTTTTTAGCATGGGTAGGAAGCATGGGGTACCGACATTCATTTCAGCTCCTACTTACCGGGGAAGGTGCCGCCGGTACTTCATGGAGGTTTACATCCCCTATGACACATTGCCCTATTGGACAGAGCGACGAATGACATTGTCGCCTCCTTTTGACCAGCATCAAACAGGAGATTGAAACCTCCATTTGTTTCCCAAAGGGAAGACAATGCGGCACTTTGCCTGGTAAGTATTTCCAGAGCCAGGTGGGACCTGGAGCTGAAATGAATGCTGTTAAGCTGTGTAGACCCCTTTCTTCCTATCCAAAAAGAAACAAATTCTCCCCAAAATATGTCTATATCTCAGGAGTAGGCAACTCCAGTCCTCAAGAGCTATCAACAGGTCAGGTACTCAGGATATCCCTGCTTCAGCACAGGTGGCTCAATCAGTGGCTCAGTCTCCGACTGCACCACCTGTGCTGAAGCAGGGATATCCTGAAAACCAGACCTGTTGGTAGCGGTTGAGGATTGGAGTTAGCTACCCCTGCTTCATTAGCAAATTGATTAATACATTGATGTTACACTTCTTCTTCATCAGTGCTCAATACTTCATACCACAAAACCAAACAATGGTACCATGAAACAATATAACATATCATATAAGTGTATTTGTATCAATCCGTTTCTACCAGTCTCACTATAAGACAACTCAGTATTCCTGGCTGATGTCTACATTAGCTAAATGAATACACATTTCCCTCTCAGTTCTTTCTCTGTCTCACTCTCTATCCCATAAAATCCGTTTAAATAACAGAAGTGTAAAACTCTGGAATGTGTTTAAAGAAGCAATTCCAGAAGCCTATATAAATTGACCTCATATAAAGTTAGTATCTTGGCCCCTGACCATGTCCTTCCTGCTCTTCGAAAAAATATCATAGTGTTAAATCGTCTACATTGTCCTCATCTCCAGCTTCTGAGGTTACATTGTTGACTTTTAAATTCTATTGGGCTCTGGGGAGAGCTCCATTTTAACCGCCCGGACATTTATTTAAAATGCGTAAATCTCCTAAACTGAGTTACCCAATGAAGGACTCTGATAGGCTTGAAAGTGTGTAATATATCAACTACATGTTGGTCCAATAAAAGGTATCATACCACCTACTGCCTCTCTATCCTGTGTTACTATATGGAAGAAATGACCCACACGTCTGCCCACCCTTCTTTGCTGAACTGAGTATCAAATCTTTAAAATAAAAACAGTGTTGCAAAGGGCAAGAAGAGATACCTTAAAGCAAGTTAAAAAAAAATGCTCAAAGAAAAATGGCGGTGAGCATGTATTGCTGCTTTAAATGGCGCTGACATACTTCTGTATCTACTCTATTCGTAATAATCTTTAATAGTAAGTGACGATACTATCAGACCTGTTGATCAGTGGTTTTGGAGTAGTGTACATGGAGGGTCTATCTATTACACATGAACAACGTCAAAGAAATAATGCAAAATGTGGTGAATAAAGTGTCTTGTGGAATAACACGGCATATTAAATATGGCCCTCAATAAAGTCACGTTGCAAAGACGCAAAACATTGAAATATGTGTAGTATTGCTGCTAAAGCAATAATTAAGTTATCAGGAGTTCTAACTTTTCATCAGCTGCCAAACTAGGGATTCATAGTTTGTATGTGCAAAAAAAAGTACACGGAAAAAAAAAGGTGTCTTGAAAGTTGGTCTCCCCTCATACAAGCAGCCAAACAAGAGGCTACATTCATACATAAATAACACTTTTTACTGTTGATGACATCAGTCGCGTTGGAGAAATATTAGCAGCAACAATGACCTGTTCCATTCTCTCCATGATACCCAATGAATTTATAAAACATGGTGGTAGGTATCCTTGAAACTGATATCTTCACAAACCAGAAGCAAATTACAGTGCAGCTACATAACCGCTCTGGTAAAACATTTATTACCTTTAACAAGCTGAAAATGTATATACATGGCCATAATAAATCTGAGTAGACTGTACACTGTGTTTGCTTATCCCTTTAATGGCGCCCCACATCGAGAGACTAAACATGCTGTGAGTAAACCATCTCTCTGTAGGTTTACAGGATAATACTTTATTGCCGTTAGTAAAATTCGAGCAGAAGTAAAATATAACTCCATAAAAATGCCATTACTGCTATTATCCTGCAATAATAATTCCCAATTTTAAAATAGTCCAGTGCATATGTCTTCTTTTATTTCATTCTACATCCTTTTGGATTTAACACCTCACAGTTTTAAGATTTTGTTCCACAAATATTAAATCTTTCATTTCTCTAATCAAGTTATATGTCATTTAACTTAACTTGCTCATATTTGTACTTAAGACCGACCAAAAGGCCACCAAGCAAGTACACAGAAATCAAGTGTTTCTACAAAGAAAACCAAACGCCAGAACATACCCCTGGATCTGATGGAAAAGAAGAAGGAAATGGGTCCCAGTGGAGCAACACAGCTGGACCCAGCTGTAGATGGTTTTTGGAGACATCCTGAATTGTAAATTAAGTAGCACACGTAAAGGTATTTGGGTCATAGGTATAACTCTACTGACTCAAATTAGTTATTAACCAGTTATGCAAACTAGAAACAGTGCAGGATGTCAGGAAAAATAATAAATAAATAGAATTATGAGGGTATGAAGCTATTACATTATTTAGCAAATATTGTTTGCCTTAGTGTTACTCAGCTTTATGAAGCACATGTTTTTTTTGTCCTGATGTTCTATTGAAAACCCGAACAAGGTTTTATTTATCTTATTGTGAAGCAGGTATATACTTCAAAATACATTCTGAGCAAGGCTCATATTTTTCTGCAGCAGTGCTCCCCAATTTGAACAGCTACAATAAAGGGGTCATATTACTATCACTGCGTCTTCTAATACTAATACTACTACTACTAATAATAATAATAATAATGTTATATTAACTTACCCATACAAGCCCATATTTACTAAGTGTTACTATGCTATAATATGCTGAAAGATAACTTGTGGTCCATTAAAATGAATGGCCCAAAAGGTGTTTTCCAAACCCTGAAGGTGCCATATGGCATAGCTCCCGCAAGTGAATATGCACCATAATGTATTTTCAACTCTTGTTCCATAATTACACATGCTAAAGCATTTCCCAAAGTAAGCAGTCTATGTAGCATTTCACAGAATCACATGTAAATACGGGGAAAATGTTGCCCTTTACTTTGTAGGTCGAATAGTAAAACAAAACTGAGAAGGATCACAATAATTAACCTATTTATAGAGGCTCATTTGCAGTGTTTGAAGTACCTAAAAAGGTTGAGTTATAGAATTCAGGATTTCTGGAAATTATAAGCCTGTTAAACATTTGGGAAACTCTTTTTACCTAATATCAGAAAGGTTTATATTTCAGCTCTAATGTAGCCAGGACTGGTTCTTGATTACCAGTCTGCCCTCACTGGCAGTAAGCACTGGTAAGAACAGGCCTGCCAGTACTTATCATGGGTTTTCCCCACTCCCTGCAGTACATTTGAGTGACAGGGGAAGGAGGTGGAACCATGCCTGAGTATACCCAATCGTGGGTCAGATCTGCTGCCCTCCTCCTGGTTGTACTTAAGGGGATTGCTGCCCAAATTCAGTAGTACCTCTCTCCACTACTGAGAGAGTAGTATGCTCAGGTCACACTGCAGAGTGTCTGAGCATTGGGCCTTCTCTGTTCCTCTTCCCCTCGGTGGAGAGTGAGTGTGGACCTTTCCTCTGCCTCTGCTAGAGGGGCAGGGAAGAGCAAGGGCCGCTGTGGGGGCCCTTGACCCATAGTGGATGTCCAGGGACCATCCTACAGCTGGATAGACCACCAGAGACTGCATAGGGCAGAGGCCTCCTGTAACTGCATTGTACTAAACAGAATAAAGCCGTTCCTGTTTCTATACCTCCTGCCTGGTGCGTGATCTTACTGGGGAAGGAGAGGGAGTATTTCTACCATAGGAGATTGCCTTTATATATCTGGAGCCTGAGGCAGATGGAGGCGCTGCACTGCTAGAGAACCATGTATGTACCCCAGAAACCTGTCCTGTATCCCCACAACCATCGGCAGACAACTCAGCCCTCCTGCTTACCAACAGGTAGCATGCACCACACACGTTGTAATGGCAGAATCTCCCATCGGGTGGGGGAAACACCGTTACACTAAGAAAAGATAGTATTTTCTAAAAATTGAACTTTAAATCTATAAAACAAAATGAGTTTGCAAATAAAAAAAAAACAACTGTAATAGTTCACTACCTCCCATAACTCTGCACATCCTCTGCCCATACTCTATTTGACCACAGCAAAGTAAAAGTATGTTATATTTTGTATGTTCTTTTTCTTTGAAACGGCTCATTTACAATGCATTTTCCTATCTATTCAAGCAACCAACACAAATCTAAAATAATACACAACGTTAACAAACATTCATCATATTCTTTATTTCATGCTGCATTTATTCAGGTTGGATTCTAAAGCATACTGTAGATGACAGTCTAAACTCACAGGATTTATGATCAGAATGCTCCTTATAAAACAAGTACACTTCCTAATACAAACTCAGCTTGTGTCTCACCTTACAATGCAGGAAATGGGGGCCTCTACATTTTTTTGTCAGTCATCAATTCTTTTTCAGCACTTTCATGTATAAAGTTTCTCTTGTCTCTGTGTGAGTTCCCTTTGACTTGTAGTGCTTTTAGTCAAACTAGAGGTATCCAAAAAAATGGTAGCACAGCACACAGCAAACAGAGAGCAAGATCAGAGGAATAAAAAATCTATTTATTTGAAAAACATAAAAAAAACGGAGGGTGCAACACTCCTACGCGTATCGCGCGTCTATGCACTTTATCAAGTAGCCCCTTGACAGGATGCCGAGCAGTCTTTTAAATTCCAGCTGCTCGGAGGCCTCGTGCCAAAACTAAGGTGACGTCATGACAACACAATGCCCTGCGCGATGACACAACAGACTGCGCATGTGCGAGCCTCATGTGTGCACGCGCGGCGACGTCATGGCGCCCCCGTGCACTCGCGTCGCCCTTGACACCCGAGATCGCACCACCCAGATGCTCGATCAGCTGCCCACAGGCAACGCGTCCACACGTGAAAGGAACCCCTTCTGCCGTCCCTCGTCACCACGGAGACCAACCAACTGGAAAACAAATACAATCTCTGCCTGGACTGCTATATCCAAATTCAGACACATATATAAAAAAGAAGAAAAAACACATACAAAATATTGCTAAACATTTAACTAGTAGCATATATACTTGAATTAAAAACATAAACAACCCCCGCCTAAGACACAGGTGTCACTACCCAATAGGATTCCAATCACTATATAATTATGAAAAAAAAAGAGAATATATGAATGAATAGATAACTAATCGATCTCAGAATAATAACTATCCAGATTTTCAAATCAATTCATAACAAATTCATCCAATCTCAAATCTACAACTATTCCATCCTGTTGAGGGACTCCTTGATAAAGAGCATAGACGCACGCAACGCGTAGGAGTGCTGCACCCTCCGTTTTTTTAAATGTTTTTCAAATAAATTATTTTTTTATTCCTCTGACCTCGTTCTCTGTTTGCTGTGCACTGTACAACTATTTTTTGGATACCTCTGGATTCTACACCGGCTGCACGCCTGAGGAGACATTACTGGGGAAGATACAGTGAGTATTTCATGATTTTTGTCTTAAGGACTATCCTAATGAGGAGGGGAAGGGTATAGTCAATATGCCGCTATCCACCTTCATGGAGCAGTTGTTCTTTATTAGAAATTTTAATTGATAACCACTGATATCATTAAACCGTGGATTCATATGCCTCACAAGTTTATGTTCTCTTGTTTATCCAACAACAGTATTATCAGCCTGGGACCTAGTACTTGAGCACCAGGACCATTTTACGCACATACCCTTTCGATATATCTTTTAGTCAAACTAAAGTGCGAGATCAAGAAAAATACTGCATGTTGTCAATTATACTGTGAGTGTTTTTTTGGAGCCACATTAAGCCCTGTAAGGCCAGGATTCATTGCAAAGCAGGGTATTGATCCTTCAACTGGCAGTAACTGCTATTGACTTGAATGGCAGTTATGGGCGGATCAGGGTGGGATACCCCACATTGCAGCTTGATCAATCCAGGCCTATCTGTTGAACATTATAGAGTAGTAGTTGTAGAGGAGGTGTAGTTTATGTGCAGTTAATGAACATGAGAATGCTGCAGTTTGTATTAGTAATGAAGTTAGCTAAAATAAACTGCAGCTCTACCACAGTTCCTACGCAATATAACATTGAACCACAAACAAGAATATCACTTACGCTCCCAGTGTACCAATTAAGCAGGTACAGTACTTAAGCTACTTTTTATGTCCAGTACCCAAAGAAGTCCAGCTTTAGACTTGTACCAAGTCTACTACTGTGGTACAAGGACCTCATAGGAACATAAGAATTGACAGTATCGAGTCAGACCAAATAGTCCATGAATCTCAGTATCCTGTGTATAACAGTTGCAGCACTATGGGAGTATGAAGGCAGCAGAAAAAAGGCATTGGTTTGTCTACATAATTTGGAGGTGTACAAGAACTCACATAATCAAAGCTAGCTTGTTGACCATATTTAATACACTTTGTAGATCTGCTCTCCATGGATATGTATTTTTTTCTATTTTTTTTTATATCCAAGATAATAACTTTAGTGACTGGCCACCAATGTTAGTGTTATTGGAAATTGTGAATAACAATTCCCTATTCACTTTTTCTGTGACTTGCATGATTTAGCACAGTTTTGTAATATCGTCAGTCTGTAGTCTTCTAAAGCTAAAGATCCCTGATCTTTTCCATCAGCCTCATAAGGTACATATTCAATATATTTTATCATCTGCTGATGCCTTTCTCTGAATCTCCTTATCTTCACACTGAGGTGACTATGTACCCGTCTCCCTATATGTAAATTTTTTCCCCTGTTTTATACTTACTTTTTATTCACTGCCTCTATTAGAAATGCCAAAGGGGCGAGTCTGGGGCAACACATATGTTACGCAAAGTCCATTGATCAAACTGCTCATTTGATTTAGAACGGTTTAGAGGAAGGGATTTGAAAATGTAATCTGATGAGTTTAACAAAGCTAATGGTTGATCCATCTAAATTTGAGTCATTAAGAATACATGCAGCACATCACTCTGAGGTTAAGATGTTCCCATAGCTCCTTTTTTAGGTGCATCTTCTGCATTTCAGAACAGAGCAGGTGTTTATTTCTTTAGTACTGCATTTGAAATATATCTTTAATTTAACTTTGGAATTGCAATTACCTCCAATGTTCCCACTTGGCTTAATCACCAAAGCAAAAGTATAAAACAAAATGAAAATAGTCAGTCTGTAGTACATTACAAACTAACAACACACACTATAAATCTCAGACTAGAAGGCAGATTTATATTTGTACAGATAGCAAAGGTTTTGACCCCTGGGGATGTTATTAAACTTTTAAAAAAGACAATAAACATCTTTTTGGGGGTTGTGTGCTACAAGTCTTCCTTCAGTGCATTCTTGGCAACAAAGAATTGGCATGGAACCTATTTTCTGAAAAAGATACAGAACAATGCAATTTATAAATAGCACTAAAAGCACTAAACAATGCTAAAGAAGGAGGAATGTCATTCTGAACAGCAGGCAAACATACGCTATTCTTTTAAGTAACAGAAATTGTAAACATTGTTTAACTTTTTTTGATGCGTTCAAAGGCAAAGTTACAAAGAACGTAACACATTTCTAATGAAGAGTTACTTTAATTTAAGAATTCCCTTTCTATGAAAGTGCTTTATTTAACTCATGCAAAACCTTCTCTAACAATATTAAAGCTTTACATTACTTAATATGTATGTTTTTGCATTATATAACTTATCAAATGTTATCACAAAAATCAGTTTCCAAATAGCACAACCACAAATATCACAAGCTATAGAATAGTGGCGGAGGGGGTTGTCCAAAGTAGGGAGAGTTTAAGGTAATTCTTGAAGTTCTGGCAACACAACTGTGTAACCTCTACATACCCCCCAGCCCCCCAAACCTGTGTGGACCCTGCTCTTGGCCTACCTCACTCCCACACTCCCTATAATAACCAGCCGTATATATATCTTCCTTTTGATCCTATTAGATAGCATGTCAAGTTTGGTGGCTCTAGGATTTGGATTTGTATAGCCGGACAAACAAACTTTCTGAATTACACCATAGATATAGTATGTATATAGTACCAGCTCAATAATAATAACTAAATAAATAAATACATAAATATATATATATTTATATTTCCTACCTACACCAAAAAAATACAGTTTTTCTTAAAGGAGTAGTCCAACCTAGGCATATACAGGCATACCCCGGTTTAAGGACACTCACTTTAAGTACACTCACGAGTAAGTACATCTCGCTCAATAGGCAAACGGCAGCTCACGCATGCGCAAGTCAGCATGTCCTGAAGAGCAATACCGGCTCCCTACCTGTACCGAAGGTGTGTGCAAGCGGGGAGACTATAGAGCCTGTTACACATGCGTTATTTAAATCAGTTATGCACGTATATGACGATTGCAGTACAGTACATGCATCGATAAGTGGGGAAAAAGGTAATGCTTCACTTTAAGTACATTTTCACTTTACATACATGCTCCGGTCCCATTGCGTATGTTAATGCGGGGTATGCCTGTAGTCAACTAAGGCCAGTATAAAGTTAAATCAGTTAAACATAGCCGATTATTTACTTGTTTAAAAAAAATCTGACAAGTGCTGTATAAGTATTTTAAAATTGTTTTCAAACGTTTAAAATGTCTATGATAAACAAATGTTTTGGAGGCTTTTTATTTTGTTTGGCAAATGATCTTATAACTAAATAACCTTGTTTAGTCATCAAGATGATTAGCTTAGCTTTATTTGTTTGTTTACAAACAGACACAAAATAAGTTGTGGTGAGTAAAAAAGTGACATAAACCCTCCATCGTACACATGAATGTGCCCACAAGTCGTATTTTTATTTGTTTACAAAGTAGTTATGGTGCCATCATTAGTTAACCAGATACATAAGTAGCTGGTAGTCTGGTACCAATCCTGTTGCAAAAAAAGTGGTTAGCCGCTAAGGTAATGAAGTTGCCTGTAAATGCATTTTTATTGCATGGGATTCATGCCGGGGGCCTCCGGTGCTGATATTAATGGGTATCAGCTCCAGAGACTTCCGGCATCAATCAGATGCAGGAGTCCCTTCTCGACACTTCTCGGCAGCTTCTCACCACCCTCTTCCCAACTTTTCCTGGCGGGAGGATTTTGAGAGGAAATCTCTATTTTATAGCAGCGATTAGTCTCGATAAACTAATCGGGCTACTATAATTGCTCGAGTTTGAAAACGTGCCGATAAGTGGCTTCTCGGTGCTCATTTGGCAATTTTTTTTCTCTGAAAAAAAAATTGACGAAAAGGGCTTTTATCGGCGACTTATTGGGGCTTTCTGAATAGTAGTAGGCCTTTTTGGCAAAAAAGACCTCTATAAGTGGCTAATCAGTGCTTAGTGCAGAGGAGCGCAAACTTTTGAAGCTGCGCCCCCCTGTCTTCCCTTCCCCGGCTCTCGCGCCCCCCTACCTTGTATCCGCATCAAATGACGCTGCGGGGTCATGTGATATCACGTCACGTGACCTGCGACGTAATTGGAATCGTGTGATGTCACATGGCCCAGCTGCGTCATTTGATGCCACGTTGCCATGGAGACACGTCACACAGCTGGCTGAATTCTGGTAAGAGAAGTGTTGCAGGGGCTTCACGCGATCCCCTGGCATTTAATTAAATGCCTGGGGGAAGAGTGCGGGGCCTCTGCAACTGCCCGGGCCGCCCCAGCACAATCTCCCGCCTGCCCTGGGGGCACACCCCCCAGTTTGCGCACTGCGGGCTTAGTGCATAGACCCTATAGTTTAACTACTTCAGTGTCCAGTAATACTTTGCTAAGCAGGGTTCCTGAATATAATGGAGGGAAATTGTACATTCTCTGTTGCCATTTAAAAAACTATATTAAAAAAAAAATAAGATGGATCTGGAGAGTTTTGACTCCACAAATAGTTTTTAACAAAGAGATCAGATAAAGACCATATAATATATCCTTCTGAAGCATTAGGATACCATGGGGAATTATTTGAAAGTAATTATGCTTGCCTGACTGTTTTCTTTACAGAGCCAGTCACCTTCATTAAATATATAAAATGTGTCACTTTGGTCCTAAGAGACACTGCCCCCTTAATATAAAAATTGTCACCACAACAGCAACCTGCAATTTAAAATGTGCCTGTGTGTAAATGTGTTGGCAACAGTCGCTCAATTAAATTAAAGCCAATTGTGTTATTATTCATGACAAAGTCTGGCTTTTGTTATATTTGTATTACATTAGTTAAATTAAATTTCAGAAGCGGTACTATTGTATTTTCACAACCTTATAATTCATTCAAATGGCTTAATTAAAAAACCCACGATGACTTGCTTAGTTGCCAAAAGACATACAAGTCTAACCCATTTTGTGTACGGCTATTTACAGCAAAGCTTCCACTACCTATTCCAGTGTCAACTCCTTCAAGTGTCTCTTCATAATCGAGCGAACATTTTTGCATGGTAGATCAAGTTAGGTTTATTATTATGGAATTATCTACTATTTGTCTTACAATCAGTGGTCCATTACAGAAGTGTGGTATGTATTAATTGGCATAAGATCAGACAGATTTTTTTGTTCCAAAGTGGGGAATATGCAAATGGACAGAATTCTCTGGGCCAGGAAATCATTGTAAAATGTTTGGTATAATGAGAGGCATTTAAAGATTGTGCTCAAGAGACAGAACACCATAAACAGAAATGAAATCTCAGCACTTTATGTTAATTGTCTTTGGTTTCATATTTGGCTTCGTATTCATTTAATTTCTCTAAGAAAAGGCTTTAAAGGTATGTATGTCTTTATTTATATAGCGCCATTAATGTACATAGCGCTTCACAGCAGTAATACACGTGACAATCATATAAATAACAAATAATACTAATAACACATCATGGGAAGAAGTAATTCAGTCATAAAAGTAACATTTAGGAAAAAGAGTTACTGCCCGAAGAGCTTACAATCTAATTGGAAGGTAGGAAGGACGTACAGAGACAGTAGGAAGGTGTTCTGATAAGTGCGTCTGCAGGGGGACAAGGTTTATGTATGAGGTGTATTTTATTAGCATGCAAATGTTACATTTACATGCAACTTTACACAGTAGTCACAGTCACACTCACTACCACACAGCAATGACTACAGTCAAATGGAGTTATGTATAAAGACTTGTGTTTGGAAAGAGTGCTCGGGCTAAGAATTCATTTACTTACCCAAAATCCTTAGCGACATATTGGTATGTCATTATTCATTTTCTTATTCTTATGTCCTCTAAGTATTTTTATGGAGTGTGTCATGTTAAATTAAACGAAAATAAATGTGTCGTAAGTGTTAATGAACACCCCCCAAAAAGTACATGCATTTTGAAGATATATATATTTTTTCTTCTTGTTGCCATTAATCTTTTATCTTACCATTAATCAAATGCATAGTTCATCAATTATATAAAAAAAATTCCGAGGAGGCATCAACAGAGCAAATACAGTATGGTCATACATATGGATAAACTTGCAAATGTTTGCGTCTGCTTACATTTGTTGTTTACGCCAAGAAAAACTCGACAAACCATTTTGAAGCATTTATGTTACACAAAAGTAGTGCATGTTTGTAGTTTAATATTACATATGATTTACATATGTGGGCTACAGACTACATCCAAACTCCTTCTCTAACTCCACCCCATAGCGGAATTTGTTCTTGATGAAATAGACTTTGATGCATACCCCGCACAAAACATAAACATTGGTGAATGGAGACGCACTAACTTGCTATTCTCCTATGTATGTTTATGAGAGAAAAAAATCACTTATAGTAACATTTTGTACATAGCCCCCAAAATGTTCCTAATTTACAAATCTCTATCCATTCACGTTACCATAACCTCCATATAGTCCCATTCCTCTCTTCTTGCACTATGCATATCTCTTTACTTCTCTCTATGCTTATTCTGTCTCCAGCATCTTTTATGCTCCCTTCTTGTTTCTCTGTGCCAGTATACTGTACCAGTTATTTTTCTGTACCACTCTGTAATCTATTTTTCTTCTTGCTTTCCACCTTCCTTGGGTGCCTGTGTGTACCTGTTGTATCTCCTTTGTGTTTCCTTGCACACAACCTCCTAAGGGAGTAATTCTATATAGTCCTAAGTGGCAGTTCAAACGGCTTTTGGGCCGAAAATTCCCATTTACTGTAATTCAATGGGGATTCTTGTCAGAAAACGACCTGAACAGCTGCTTCAGAATATATATATATCGAATAAGGGCCTAAGTTTCATGTCATTTTTCACCTAATGTGAGAGCTGGGGACTTTTTTTTCTCACTAAGCAGTGCTATCACCTTGCGCTGACTAAAGACACCTTACTGCCCATTCTAGTGAATGGACCATAAATTGTCTTCTAGCACCAGAAGATGTGTTATGACAGAGAAACACTTAGAAAATATGGTGCTTGCCTAACCTGATTGCCCATCTTCCTGCCATTGACACTGTTAGCCACTTGGAACTGTGGATCTAAGTATCATCCTTGTTCAAAAATAATTTTATTGATAATACAATCCCACTTATTCCATGCAGCTTGTGTTTGTGCACAATAGTGTTCGGGTTAACAATAAATATGCTCACCGTCTAATCAATTTTGTGATCACATTTCTTTCTTACCGTATCATATTCAATAGTTAGTAAAGCAGTGAGTGATAAACCTATACAATATTCCAGTTAACTTGTCTAAAAAGGTAGTTTTCCTAGAAAAGGACTTCCACAGTTTTACCACCAAAAGATATACACTCAAGAGATGCAAAGATGTGGCTTTGCTAATTGTTTTTGTGATTTTTTTTTTAGCTTTTTTTATTAAAACACACAAAAACATTTGCTAAATATATCAGCACTAAGTAGTTCATGAAAAACGGCAACTTTTGCAAACGTCTCCAAAATCATACACGTATTTTGGAAAGTCGCATGAATTCAAGATGTCCAATCACTTTTTGGAGAGTAAGCATGGTTACTTCAAGGAATGATAATGAATAGGGTGGTATATGTTGTGCCTTGAAACTATTTTCCTCCTATTCATTAGCTTGTTGATTGTGTCTGTTTTTATTTCTTTAAAATACTGGGACTTGTGATATGTTTCCTGAACAAGGTAAGTTTAGGGGGGGAAATCAGAAGGGGGAAGGTTGATTCAATTGAAAATTTTAAAGCATGCAATACAGAATATTTTTTTTGCAATAATTACAAATACCTATACAATAATATTTCATTCATGTGCGATAGTATCAGGAATGGCTTCATCTTCTTCTTCTTTTTCTTGTTTCTTATGAAAGGATTAAGTTTAGTGCATAAATTGCTGCTCTGTCCTAGCACTGGGCTATGAATGGTATGTCGAACTAAGAAGAATAGAGAAATGCATCAAAGTCCAACACAAGATAATGCACCAAAAAGATAACTGTTCTAGGATGTTTTGTAAAAACTGGGTAGCCAGGTTTGTCTCAATCATAAAAGGCATAATATTAAACGGTGCACTGATTTTTCTCAATCCAGTAAACTATGGTGGTTATATTTATGTTTTTTTAAGGAGAGTTAAAATTATTCTGCAGTTGGAAAATTTTCATTATCAGTAAGAAGAAAAAAAACCCAAGATTTACAGGACCCTTTATATTTTTGCAGAGCAAGCTGGTAGCAAGTTAGTCCATGTAGCACACGCCCCCCCCCCCCCTCTGGGAGGACTTGTGTAGGCTATTGCTGATGTAGTGCTGATTATCTGCGAAGGAACAGGAGAGATGAAATGCCTGTGATAGTGTGGGGGAACAGAACAGACTTTTTGGGGATCTGCTGGTTCTTCTCCTCTTGGTGTCAGCTCCTCCAGACATAGTGGGTTCAGCAGAGCTGAAGGCAGTCCCACCATGACAACCTTGTGTGTGTATCAGTGGGTGGGGGTGTGTGTGTATTAGTGGGTGGGGTTGTGTGTGTATTAGTGGGTTGGGTGGGTGTGTATCAGTGGGTTGGGTGGGTGTGTATCGGTGGGTTGAGTGGGTGTGTATCAGTGGGTTGGGTGGGTGTGTATCAGTGTGTGTGTGTATGTGTGTATCAGTGGGTGGGTGTCTCCCTCACCCTCCCTGTCACTCCCTGTCTCTCCCTCTCCCTCCCTCCCTGTCTCTCCCTCCCTCCCTGTCTCTCCCTCCCTCCCTGTCTCTCCCTCCCTGTCTCTCCCTCTCCCTCCCTCCCTGTCTCTCCCTCTCCCTCCCTCCCTGTCTCTCCCTCTCCCTCCCTGTGGGTGGGTGTGGGTATCAGTGGGTGTGAGTATCAGTGGGTGTGGGTGTGTGTGTATCAGTGGGTGTGGGTGTGGGTGTATCAGTGGGTGTGGGTGTGTGTGTATCAGTGGGTGGGGGTGTGTGTGTATCAGTGGGTGGGGGTGGGGGTGTATTAGTGGGTGCGGTTGTGTGTGTATTAGTGGGTTGGGTGGGTGTGTATCAGTGGGTTGGGTGGGTGTGTATCAGTGGGTTGAGTGGGTGTGTATCAGTGGGTTGGGTGGGTGTGTATCAGTGTGTGTGTGTATGTGTGTATCAGTGGGTGGGTGTCTCCCTCACCCTCCCTGTCACTCCCTGTCTCTCCCTCCCTGTCTCTCCCTCCCTGTCTCTCCCTCCCTCCCTGTCTCTCCCTCCCTCCCTGTCTCTCCCTCTCCCTCCCTCCCTGTCTCTCCCTCTCCCTCCCTCCCTGTCTCTCCCTCCATCCCTGTCTCTCCCTCTCCCTCCCTGTCTCTCCCTCTCCCTCCCTCCCTGTCTCTCCCTCCCCCTCCCTCCCTGTCTCTCCCTCCCCCTCCCTCCCTGTCTCTCCCTCCCCCTCCCTGTCTCTCCCTCCCCCTCCCTCCCTGTCTCTCCCTCCCCCTCCCTCCCTGTCTCTCCCTCCCCCTCCCTCCCTCCCCCTCCCTCCCCCTCCCTCCCTGTCTCTCCCTCCCCCTCCCTCCCTGTCTCTCCCTCCCCCTCCCTCCCTGTCTCTCCCTCCCCCTCCCTCCCTCACCCTCCCTCCCCCTCCCTCCCTGTCTCTCCCTCCCCCTCCCTCCCTGTCTCTCCCTCCCCCTCCCTCCCTGTCTCTCCCTCCCCCTCCCTCCCTGTCTCTCCCTCCCCTTGCCTCCCTGTCTCTCCCTCCCCCTTCCTCCCTGTCTCTCCCTCTCCCTCCCTCCCTGTCTCTCTCCCTCCCTCCATGTCTCTCCCTCTCCTTCCCTCCCTGTCTCTCCCGTCTCTCTCCCTCCCTGTCTCTCTCTCCCTCCCTGTCTCTCCTTCCCTCCCTGTCTCTCCCTCCCTCCCTGTCTCTCCCTCCCTGTCTCTCCCTCCCTCCCTGTTTCTCCCTCCCTCCCTGTCTCTCCTTCTCCCTCCCTCCCTGTCTCTCCCTCTCCCTCCCTGTGGGTGTGTGTGGGTATCAGTGGGTGTGAGTATCAGTGGGTGTGGGTGTGTGTGTATCAGTGGGTGTGGGTGTATCAGTGGGTGTGGGTGTGTGTGTATCAGTGGGTGGGGGTGTGTGTGTATCAGTGGGTGGGGGTGTGTGTGTATTAGTGTTCCCTCCCTGTCTCTCCCTCCCTCCCTGTCTCTCCCTCCCTCCCCGTCTCCATCTCTCCCCGTCTCCATCTCTCCCCGTCTCTCTCTCCCGTCTCCCTCTCTCCCCCCGTCTCCCTCTCTCCCCCCGTCTCCCTGTCTCCCCCTGTCTCCCCCTCTCTCTCCCTGTCTCCCTCTCTCTCCCTCCCTCCCTCCCTCTCTCTCCCTCCCTCCCTCTCTCTCCCTCCCTCCCTCTCTCTCCCTCCCTCCCTCCCTCTCCCTCCCTCCCTGTCTCTCCCTCCCTCCCTGTCTCTCCCTCCCTCCCTATCTCTCCCTCCCTCCCTGTCTCTCCCTCCCTGTCTCTCCCCCCCTCTCCCCGTCTCCCTCTCTCTCTCTCACCTGTCTCCCTCTCTCTCCCCCTGTCTCCCTCTCTATCCCCCCTGTCTCCCTCTCTCGCTCCCCCTCTGTCTCCCTCTCTCTCGCTCCCCCTCTGTCTCCCTCTCTCTCGCTCCCCCTCTCCCCCTCTCTCTCCCCCTGTCTCCATCTCTCCCCCTGTCTCCCTCTCTCCCCCTGTCTCCCTCTCTCCCCCTGTCTCCCTCTCTCTCCTTCTCCCTCTCTCTCCGTCTCCCTCTCTCCCCCTGTCTCCCTCTCTCTCTCTCTCCCCCTGTCTCCCTCTCTCTCTCCCCCTGTCTCCCTCTCTCTCTCCCTCCCTGTCTCCCTCTCTCTCTCTCTCTCCCTCCCTGTCTCCCTCTCTCTCCATCTCCCTCCGTCTCCCTCTCTCTCCGTCTCCCTCCCTGTCTCCCTCTCTCTCTGTCTCCCTCCCTGTCTCCCTCTCTCTCCGTCTCCCTCCCTGTCTCCCTCTCTCTCCGTCTCCCTCCCTGTCTCCCTCTCTCTCCGTCTCCCTCCCTGTCTCCCTCTCTCTCCGTCTCCCTCCCTGTCTCCCTCTCTCTCCGTCTCCCTCCCTGTCTCCCTCACCCTCTATGTCTTATCTTAACTGCCGTATACCTAGATTGAAGTAACCTACCCTTCTTTCTTCCAGATCTGACTCAAGTTTCACGCGGGAGACATCGGAAGACAGGTAGGGAACACCTCCCCTCCAGTATAATACCTTGAGGGACTGCGGATCAGGTAAGATCCCAGGCGGGATTGCTGCTTTAGAAATTGTGAAGAGGGGGCGTCCTGACACTGGTTAAGGGGTTCAGATTCATTCACATCTGGGGTTTTAATTAGACTATAATTCTGCATTCTATAGAGAGGCATAATGTAGTTTAGTACAGACTGGAGATGTTTGAAGCAGCAATGGATTATTCTGTCTTTATTAATAATGTCTTATAATATACATGAGTGGGGTCATATTCCTCAGTTTACACATACTGTACACAATGGATACTATTTATCAAAGTCTCTGTCCTCCAATATTGGTGCAAAAAAAAAATCCCTTATTTCTTTCATAAATATTGTACTTTGGATATTCAGTCAATTCCGTGAATTACTAAAAATAACATTAACCCCTTCACTGCTGATTGTTCTAGCAGAAAGCAGGTTACAAAATAACTATACAGTATGTAAATTGTGAGAATATGTTTGCAACAAAGCACGAAACGCAAAAAATGGACAGAAATATCGCAATAATAAATATAAAGGTGCGTAGATAAAAATATGACTTTTACTGGCTCACTAAGATAGTTGAAGATGTATGTATTGAATACCACTTTTTTTCCAAAAAGGGGACACAGGTGATCTTGAAAGCTGGAGTTTGAAAGAACATTTGGCTCATAAAGATAGAGTTTGTGCTGTTGTGTGATGACAAAGTGGTGTCAAGACAAACTGGTACTTCATTTCTGTCAGTTTCATCTAATTAAAAACAGAATTCATTTACATGAACAGCTTTACTGCCAGAAGGAGTTCACATACAACAGCAGTTGTGTATTATACTCATATTTCATGTATTAAAAGGAATGAATGGTAATTCAGCGTTGAATGTCATTGCTTGAATACAAATGGCAGATTCCCATTGCCCAGTTTAGAAGTTGTGTTGTGTTCGTTGTTTCAATACCTTTGTGTCCTGTGTCTCAGAGCAGCGCTCCTCTGACATCAAAGTAGGGAACGGTATCTTGCAAAGTTACTGTCTTTTTGCACTAACAATGTATTGGAAAACTGATTGAAAGCAGCATCTTTCATGTTAGTTCTAATACCATGTATCGTCTTTGTATTCAGGAGGGATTTTTGGGGTCACTCACTACCTATTGGTATTGCACTTGGCTAAGCATTTCAATTCCAAACGGGTCTGCTGCTCAATGCTGACCAGTGTATTACAGAACTACTGTATCTGGCGCTAGATAATGTAACTTTGAAAAAAAAAGTCAGCATTTTTTCCACTGTTGAAATTTAGTTGACAATTTGAAGTGCCTCCAGGAAACTCACTTCCCTTCCAAAGAACACAATACTGGCGGCAGCGGTATAACTTGCTCCTGGCTGGTATCATGTTGCTCCTTTATGGCCTTCCTGTTCACTGCCTTAATGACAGTGTTGGGGTCCTCCCTTGATTTCCACGTTAACCCCTCAGCAGTAGAGGGGTTAGTCTGTCAGCTTGCATTGATAGACACGGCAATACAATTGTTCTCGTAATAAGACTAGTTTTCCTGATATAAACTTGTAAAAAAAAAAAAAAAAAATCCCAGATAGTTGGCCATGGTAGTGAAACACAAACTGCACAAATAAGGTTCTGAGCGATTTACTTTGCTTGTGTAGTCCAAGCAAAACAGCGCTGGTTGGTGATATTAATATTGGTAAAGTACTTAAGGGTTGTAATGCATGTGGCCTGCTCTTTTTACCTTGAAAATACTTTGTGGACTCAGTACATTGCACAGAGGGAAAAGATATTAACTGCAGAACAGCTTTTCCAAGAGATCATACTGCATACCCTACCGTTTTTCTTTACATTTTGATTTTTTTTTTTTTACGAAAATCATGTTTAGTGGCATTTCTTTGAACAGTGTATCATGTCAGTATAGTTGTATTACTTAAGTCCCGCTTTAGTTAAGAAAGCTTTGCAGGCGGAGTGGAACAAGGACAATGACTGGCACAGGCTTCAGTAACGCATCCCCTGTTGCCTGTAAGACATTGTGAGACTGTGCTTTGTGAAGCAGGAAAAGGAAGACATGAAGACAACATTCACCACCGAGGTCTACAAGGCATCTCTTGTTTACAATTGAATTTTATGGTTCAAGGCAGACGAGTAACAATAATACTGTAGTTAAAGTAAAGGTGGAAGTACCTCATGGTAAAACACTTCGGAGCAGTCAAATAAAGAATACTGTATATAGTATAGCCAGGGCTGGTCCAGCTATGTCTCTACCTTCCCTGTCACGTAAGTTCTAATAAGATGTAGTCAGTGACAGACTATCCTATGGGGTTTTCCCCCTCCTCATGCTGACTTCATGAGTGACAGGAGTGGAGATGACACAGCCAATGGTGGTACAGATACAGAGCCCTCCCTCTTTGAGCATCAGGAAGGAAGTGCCTAAATTATAGATTGAAGTTCAGCCCCCCAGGGGTGAGACCTTCAGTTGGTTTCCAGCCTGCCCCTGCATGGGGTGGGAGAGTGTTGGAGACGCCTCCTCCCGTCTGTGAGGGAGACATGTGATCAGCCTCATTGGCTGAGGGCAACAAACTTCTCTAGCCAGGCCTCAATATTACCCCCAGGCCAGTACCATCCAGAAGCCAGGCATCTATCCTATCAACTGAAGCATATGCTGTAATGACACCGGAAGTGGCTGCTACAATAAGATCATCCTCATTTATACTTCTGGCTCGGCGGCAGTCTGTTGGACAGAGGTATTGGGGGTAAAGGTTGTCATGGTGGGACTGCCTTCAGCTCTACTGAACCCACCATGTCTGGAGGCGCTGACACCAAGAGGAGAAGAACCAGCGAAAAAAAAGACTGTTCTATTCCCCCACACTATCGCGGGCAACTCATCTCTTTTTCAGACGAAACACGTAGGGTGAGGGTCTTTTGCAAGATCTCTCAAAACTACAGACTTTAACTACCTATCATTGCTGCAAATCCTTATTTAAGGCTATTGGGACTGTTTGCTATATCCACATTTCCCCGAATCGATGGAGCTGACGGAGCGGTCTGCACTACTTCCGGGTAGTGACATCATGGAACATCAATCCAGCTATGCCATCGCGAGATTTGGAAAGGATTGGTAGTAGCAGCGCCAACGACGGATATTTGACAGGGTCCATCGTGGAGAGCGGATTCTACGATCAATCAGCCCACTTGTTGCGCTAAAGATAGGATTTTATCCTGACACACCTGATTGCTACTGCTACATTGTAAGTAGTCTCTATACTTGCGTATCTATATGAATACATACATACTTCAATATATTGGCATCCTTCTCATTTATAGGTCTTTCCTCGCCCAGGAACCAACTTATGGGCTTTCACCGTATTTATATCCATGCAGGTGTAATTTAATCATTCACTTCTGTGTCACTGATTTGCGCCTTTTGTTTTTCTTTATATTATTTGGTGTTGTGTGCATCCGATACATTGTAGCAGCATTCACTGACAACATTGTAATTATACAGTTTGCTCTCTCTCTCTCTCTCTGTCTCTCTCTCTCTCTCTCTCTCTCTCTCTCTCGTGTATATATGTGTATATATATATATATATATATATATATATATATATATATATATATATATAAATTGTTTCCCATTCAGATACTAATACAACAAAAAATACAGTGCAGTGTTGGTCACAAAAAACTAAGTGAAAACGATAGTTGTAACAACCAAAAATGTATATGAGCAAATAAATGTAACAGAGGGTGCTATGATTCTGGAGGTCCATCCAAACCTTCAAACACTAAAAACTAAATGATCACACACACACCTTTAAATATAAACGTAAATATTCCACTAAATTTCCCAATTTGTCATGTTCGTCATAAAGCACAGTTTCTCATATAAATACAGGGAAATCTTACCCAGGAGGAAAACCCCCTTATTAAATCCACCGTTTCAAATTAGCCAGTTCATATGGTCATCAATCAAGAGATGTTTCAGGTCCAAGGTTTGACCCTTCTTCAGCATTGCCATCTTATTTTAGAGTGTTGCTCTGCGTGTATCATAACACATGTACCCACTAGTTAGTTGGACTAGCATATGCCATAAATCTGGCTGTGATCCTTAGATATCATTAAAAAAATGAAACATTTCTGGCAAATGTTTTGGAACTATTACTTTCTGACCCTTCATGGCTTCAAAATTACAAGGAACCAGAACTATTTTGGTCCAATGTTTTGCTTTATAAAACACTGTAGTGTCTTTTTGATCATGTGGCCTGTTTAGCAGACCATCACGTCACGAATGTTATGACATCACAGCCAGGTGTATTTGTGCGACCATATGAACAACCATATTAAGTATTGGATCGATGGATTCAATAAGGGGGTTTGACCCCTGCCTAAGATGTTTCTGCATCTACATTAGAAACAGTGCTGTATGTCTAACATTACATGCTTCTTGAACTATGCAGGAAACTGACATCCAATACATGTAGTTATAGATAGTTGAATAATTTTTAAGTGAATTTTACAAGTGTCCACTTTTTGCAGATTCAAATAATACTCAAAACTAGATTATCTATTTACAGTGCATTTAATTGGATTTGCAAGAGCATTATACACAAGTGCTATTGGATATGAACCTTGTCTAATACACCCAGTCTAACACAATTCAGCTAGAAAAGCTATCATCCTTCATTATTATTTTTGAGTGCTGATCCAATTTGGTTTTTGTATTGTTGATACCACAACGAAATCTTCATCAATATGTTTTAGTAGTGATACAATCTAACTCTTTTCATATAAATATATACAGTGTTCGACAAACCTATACATTTGCTCGCCCCGGGCGAGTGGATTTAACCCCCGGGCGAGTAAATATTGGCCCAAACAGCACACGTTTGGTACTAGGTGGCGAGTAGATTTTTTTGTGTGGCGAGTAGATTTTTTGGTGATTTGTCAACCACTGAATATATATATATATATATATATATATATATATATATATATATATATATATATATATATATATATTCGGAACTCTATGATAATTTCAACGTTTCTAATGTTTTTCTTCACTTAGATTCTGAAATAGAGACATTATATTTTCCCTCAATCATCTGTTTGTATTGTAGCATTGACTCCACTAACATACGTATTTCAACATACTTGTAGAACAACTTATGTCCCAGATGTTTTAAACATTTGTCAGTATGACATAATCAAATGTAGAAATTCAAACATTGAATTCCTTCGGTACTATAAGGGTAATACCACAACATTAAACAAGGTATGTATAAAGTTTAATTAAAATGCAAAAGCATTTACAGATGTTGACACAGATTTTCAATGATAAGCTATGATATATGAACAAAACAAAAGAGAAGTGAGCTTAACAGCATGACTATAATATATTCAATAGCCAGTATTAAGAGGCAGTGATTAATTAAATTGTTACACTTGGTTGCATCTCAGGTCTAAAATATTACTGTGTTTGCTGGTAAAAATCCGGGATGTACAACATTTAGTTTGTACAGGGCCAAAATGCAATGAGTATGGGAACATTCAACCTTACAAATAATGTGCTGATAGTTTACAGGTAAAATGGAATGTGCTCTATATTTATCTGCCAGTTTTGGACAATATAAAACTCGAGTGTCTTGTGAATATTCAAACATTCTGTTTACTTAGCTGGAAATTAGAATCTGCTTAATTTCAACACTGATCCATGCATGCCAATTTCTATGGATACTTATCTGATTTATTACAAATAATGAAATATAGTAAATTCACCCATGTCTATTCGATATTACCCCCCTAAGTGCCCCATAATGTAGCTACCACATCATAACATTTGACACTCCAGGAACCCCATGACATAGCAGCGACGTCATGCACGTTGTGTCTGTTTTCTTGGGGAGATTGTGCCGGAAGTGCTGAATGTGATCTAAATGGCCATCATCAGTGACATCGCGATCATGTGATCACTCATCAGACTGACAACTTGATCGCAGAGTGCTTGAGGGGCTGTGGTACCCGTAGGTCTCTGGCACTCATAGGGTTATTAATGTGAATTAACAGTAACAGTTTCAGAAATGTCAAATTGAGATAATTTGCACCCATCTTTTAATCTTTTATTGTTGGAAGACTCTCGGCTGTTCAGGGCTCTCCTCACAGCTTGCTATTTCATCAATTGCAAAAGAAAACATTTATAAGTCAGAGTGCATACACAGTCTTGTTTGTGTATAGAAAGAAGCTGTTAATGAGAATTCCTTCTCAAGCAAGTCTCAAAGCTTGTTTCAAGTGATTTATTTACTTCGAATACTGTGGTCTAAACCATACTAGATCTGGTATGGCTCATGCTATTCTAAGTCTATTGCAACCACAAAATAGGGGCTGCTAGACTAATAAACGTTCCAACAAAATGCATTCATTATCTACGTGCCTCGCTTGTATGCATGAGAGAGTATCCTCTACATCCAAATCTATGTACTAGATATACTCTATCCTTAGCAAGTGCCAACATGAGCTAAGTCCTTGATGTCAGTCAGCTCTCTCTGATATGGATTCCAATCTAGGAGTATGCCATAAAGTACTGCTGCTGTGCAGAATCAACCGTTCCATAATTCCATATGAACTACAGATGTTTTTAATATTATCTTTGTTAGCGACCAGCTGTGTTCAACTCCTTACAATAATATTTTAAAGAAAGAGAGATGGCTGCTTTGAAATATTCCTTCTCTGTATATAGTTTGCATATATACAGCAGATAGATAAATCGATTGATAGAAATAAGAAAAGCAAGAGAAAGAAAGAAAAAGTGCCTTCTAAAAGGGAATAGCAGAAATGTCATTCGAAATGTAATCTGTGAAATTAAACAGCATTCAGAAGGAACATGTTATTACATTAGACTTCTGCTCCTCCAGTGAAAATCTAAATATCCGTATATGAATTTTATACACTAAACATAGAGAAGAAAAACAGTTTAATTTCACTCCTCTTTTCATGTTCTAAGTTTCACAAGAATTGTTCAATTACCACTTCCCCCATCTCTTATGTCAATTTCCATTAAAAATGACACACAAAGGGAGGAGTAAATGGAGAAGTGCTTTTATCTGGACGCTTACAAGTATTAGCCAGTCTACTTCAGGACACAAGGGCTACTTTTTCTATTGAGGGCTTTGTTTTAAATATCGCCTTGTTTTTTTCTCAACGCAGCATAGCGCAGTACTGCAGTCCACTGCTATTCCAAACTGCAGCTGTCAATAATGAGACTGTTTACCCTATGAATATGCAATGTAGAGTCAGTCTTCCCATGAAAATCAAGTCATTGACCTGACTACCAAACTCCTTGTGAACCAAAGGGCGACTATAATTTTTCCCCCCTTAGTTCTCACATGTTGTAAAAGTTCACTTGTTACCTAATACAAAATGCATTAATTCCTCCAATGTGAGCACACCATGAATGATTTAATTGTGAGCGATTAGACATAGTTTTTCTTGGTTTCAGGAGAAGAAAAAATAACTCTGGCTATGTTAAGAAATGTTTCCCTTAAAGTCTGCATTTTCTTTATTATCTAATCAAGTGGAAAACAAAAGGTCTTTGTTTCTATTGGGCCATCCAAAGAAAAAGAAAGCGGGGCAATAAAACGTTTTCAAGATCTTCTCAATCTTTTTTTTTTTAATCTAGAAAGACTAAGCTCTGATGAATTGCTGTCACATAAAAAAAATGTATAAAAACAAAATGGGCCAAAGACAATGCTTTATCTTTTTGTTATGAAGAAAAAAAAAAAACTAAAACTATTTGGGAGGAATGAAGAACGCTGATAACAACATTACACAGTCACTTTCCAAAGATTTGCATCAGAAAGATTGTATGTGGGCTTCAATTCGGGCCTCTTCCCTGTGACCATAGAAACATTAGAAAAGGTGGAAAATTCAGTCCACTGAACTTCAAATGACTTTATTAAAGTGTCACTAATCAGAACCCAAAGACACAAAGTTTTAGTGTTTAGGCTAACAAACTGAATAACCCTCAAAAGCCTAGTGACCTTGTAAGAGCATTAATTTAAGGAAACCTTGTAGACAGCAAGTTAAATAAGAAATCCTTCAACTGCTCTCTCCAAAAGATTAATCCCGTGCGATCACAAGCACTCAGATGAACTGCTGCTCCTGATACGATGCAATGTGACCGGTTGAGAAAAAGAATCAAAAGGCAATGCATTTAAAATCAAACATTACTTTCTTTTATTTACCTATATAGACAACACAAACTGTATCATAAATAATATTCCATAGTCATGTATTGGGAAAAATGACAAATATAAATTACAGTGGCATGTCGACACACTATTTATTAACATGCATACTATTTACTCCTGCATATTAATTAAAATAATGCTTTGAACGTTCCCTTCAGGAAAAGAAACAGTGGTAAGTAACCTACAGTAAACTAATCACCATCTAATTAGCAACCTATGCTAATCGCTAAGTTAAGAGAACATAATCATATAGCTTTATTTCACACATTCATCACATTAAGGTTGTTATTAATTGAACCCCCTTAGAAACAACATGATGATATGTGGAGCCGCATGTTGCTCATTACTAGTATGATTAAAGATGGCTATGACCCATTTCCCTGCTGCAGCGGTATATACAAAGAATTTTGCTGGATTATTCTACTGAGAGAATAAAAAATGTGGCAAGTAACTGAAATCTTGACTGTGTTTTCTTTCAAAGTTAATTGATAGTTTGGTTATGGCTATAACTTGGTCATGATTATTACATGTTGGTCACTGCTTGTGTGCTGCACTGCCAAAACCATCACAAATGTTCCATGTAATCATTCAATTGCAGGTGATGTTGCAAGATATAATATAATACACTGCTTACTCCGCTAAACAAATCTACTATATTTTTAAAAAAAAAGATCACTGATGATCATTGTTGGTACTGCTCATCGAAAACACATCTTCTTAAAAATACTGAGCGAGGCTTACTGTGTAATTTGCTTCAGTAGAGAAATTTGGGAATATTCACCAGGTCATTGGTATGAAACTGATTAAGGAGATCTGATACTCCTGTTATTTTTAGAGCATCATTTTAAGTGGCTTGCTGATAGATCACTCCATGAGTGAAGACAGTTTCAAGGACATTGTAAAGAAAGCAATTTCATGAGTAAGTAAAACATGTTGATGCAGTAAACACCCGTGGGCCGCTCTTGTAAAATGTATGTGATTTTTGTTTTTTAATGAAGTGGTGGGAGAATATAATTTGATCAGGTTGTGTAGTTCAACGTTCTAGTAGCCCAAGTGTACATTACTTGTAGGTTGTGATACTAACACGAAAGTCCTTCACAGATGGAATTCTAGCGTACAGGTTTTAAATGCTCGTCTGCAAAATCTATCAGCATTATGACAAAAAATAGTGGTGATTGGAAAATTAATAATTATTACAATTTTCTCATTTGTGTCTGTTATGAATATGAAGAGAATGTAAAAATAACAATGACGTGCCAGCATTTGTGAACATTGAATTAGTCGGCAACCCTAATTAAGAAAAATGCCCTCTCCATTATTCCAGTGAACTGCCTAAAATGTTATTTCTATATTGGGGAAATCAATGCAACATTAATCATTATTGAATGGTTTACACAATAGGCTCTCAAGTAAAAAAATGAACGTCAGCACTGGTATGAGTGGACAATTAATCTTTAAGTTAGCCTCTGTGTAAAGAGTCTGTTATTTCATATATGTTGCGTGCACTTTTAGGTTAGTGTACTTTCAACAATCTCATATTTGGCAGATTTACTATTACATATATAGCAGCCCTCCCCCTCCCCCCTGGGTCCCCTTGTTCCCCGTGAGTGGGTGTGCTCTGCAGCAGAGGGGGCAGGTTCTGGCAGTGAGAGGAGGTTGCAGGAGAGATGCGGGGGGTAGGGAGCGTGAACGCGTCGCCGGAGGCTCCCGGCGGCCCCTCAGCAGGGCACCACCATCTTGCTCTGCGGGGGTGTGCACAATCAATCTTGCGCATGCGCAGATCGGCTCTCATGCACGGCGGCCATTAGAGTTTGCGCATGCGCAGTAGGACCCCCGGAGTAGCGGCCATTAGGGGGACTGACTCACAGGGAACTACAAGCCCCATCATTCACAGGGGCTGGTGATCAGGTGGCCCAGATCAGCCAATAGGGCTGCTATGGATACATTTGGCGCGCCAGGGACCACGCCAGTCGGGAGATGGACCTCTGAGGAGCAGGTAGTGTCCAGGGAGCAGTGCTCCCCTGGAATAGGCCAGATCTCCCCCTTTAGACCCCAGTTAGGCCCCGACTCACTGTAGCTTGTAGCTGCTATAGGGAAAGCCTATAGTCAGGGGCCTTTCCACAGTAGATGTCTATCGTCAGGTACAGCACTGGGGAGAAGCCAAGTTGTGACTGCGGCCAGTGGTCTGGGACCAGACCAGCTACATGGTAAAGACGGTAAGGTGATATTATCCATGCCGGAATTCACCCCATGCAGAGGCGGACACCATCGCGGACGACAACGTTGGATCAGATGGATCCACTTTGTTATTCTGCAATACCCGGGTGCTGGAGCCCCAGGAAGGTACCTAACCAAGTGCACCACCACACCACGGGACAGCGCTATCTCCAACACTTTATGTGGGCCTTGACATTGAGAAGGGACATCAGGGAATTGGTGCCTGGCACCCAATGTAATCTGGGGGCACTCAATGTTGGCATCAGGTTGGGGTCTATTTTACTGTGTGGTACAGGGTACCAATATTATTGTGTTGAGTAAATGTTGTTAGCATATATTTGTGTGCGTGTATTATTAGTATTGTTCCTGCAAGGATCCATCCCTCAAAGTCGGGATCCCTTGCAGGTGGAGGCGCTGTCATCATAAGAATCAGGTACACCCCAGGCTCGCAGCGGCGTACATTCAGGCCTTCTGTGAGCCACAGGTAATGCACCACACACACTGTAGTCGCCATATCTTCCATAGTGTGGGGGAAAGTGCGCTACACATAATAAGTGGAGAAAAATGAAAGCAAGATGCACAATAAGAGATATAGCATTATAATATGTAGAAAACATGTCTCCTTCCCTCCTTCCCTCTACTCCCATGTACTTACATGTCTTGCCACTTCCTGAAGTAATGGAAGAACAAGAAATACATTGATAAGTATTCATTAATATTGTACTCTAGATCAGGGGTGTACAAACTTTTCTGTTCGCGCCCCCTGTGTGATCTCCCCCCCCCCCCCTGCTCGCGCCCCCCATCTCACCTGTCCTCTGTCTTCGGCGGCGTCATATGACATCACACACAACGCGTAGCCATTTGACTTGCTGTGTAATTTGACACCGCGTTGTCATGGCAATGTGTCGCTGAAGAGCCGGCTGAGAGCAGGTAAGAGAAGTTACAGAGGCCTCATGCCTCCCCCGGCATTTAATTTAAATGCCTTAGGGAAGAGCACGGGACCTCTGTTACCATCACCCCCCTAGAAAACCCCCCCCCCAGTTTGCGCACCCCTAGTCTACATGACTGCATTTGTCAACATCAAAACTGCTATTGTGGGAGCTTCCCAACAATGATTTTAGATATGAGAATGTAAAACAATATATGCATAGATTAGAATAGATCAGCGGTGTACAAACGTTTTGAGCTGAGGCCCCCTTCCTGGGAGCCGCAGCATTCGCGCCCCCGCTCTCCCAATGTCTCCGTGTCAAATGGCATTGTAGGTCATGTGACGTCACGTATATAAATATGAAGTTATGGTTGTGCTGAATTAGGGCTTAATACATAACTTTTACCCTAGCCCAACTGTAATGCTATATTAACTTTGTGTACTACCATTCTTTAAAGGGACTCCTTTCCTGAACAGAAATTATACAAAATGTATGTAAATTGTGTCACTTTTTCAATTATTTCCTTTTTTTAACGCATCAGCCTGGTGAGACAGTAACTGTGCCATGAGGTACAATAACGGGTGTGTCGTCTCTACTTTTGGAAAAGGGGAAAAACACCGTCTCCTCCAAGTTGCTCACAGTGTCAATGCTTTTCCCTACGGCCGCGCTTATAGTGCGAGCGGCGGCGATGCGATGGATGACGTCACCCATTGCCGTTATCGAAAGTTGTATTTCGCTTTCCGGTCGGCCAGTCTTTGATTGACTCAGAGGCTGTCACGTGTGGCGACAGCCTCTGAAAAATCAAATTTGACCAGCTTCAGAAATTCGCGCCGCAAGGGTCGCACGCATCGGTATCAATACATTTGTTTTGCAGCGCCATCGCGTCTCCGTCACTGGCACTATAAGCGCAGCCTAACTCTTACCAGTCAAAATAAACAGCAACAAATTGCAAAGTTGTTATTGCAACAAGCAGAATAAAAGCTGAAGAAAGCCGCTGCTGGCTCGTCGCGGTTTGTAGTTCTCGGCAGTGGCTTTCCCTGACAGGCACTAAGTGGAGGGATATTAAAAATAATAGGTTTTGGTTGGACTTCATGTAGCTCATTTTCTGATTCGCCTGATTTTTTTTAGCCTAAATTATAAGCTTTTTGTACAAAAACATACATCATTTTATAAGATTTTTCCATGTTGTTTCAATAAGAAGCATGACATTTCATTTGTCCCCCATATTGCTCATTTTTCGTGTTTCACGTGCCTAACCTCACTCTTTATCCAACAGTAATTTGTAAACAAAATAAGAACTAAGTCCAATTACTGTAATAAAATCGGAGATACTGTACAGTGCAATGACAGTTTATCTTCTTCTCGTGGTGGGAATAAAACATATAACTACATATCATAGAACTACAAAATCTGGTAAAAAGCTTAATGGCACACTTGTAATGCATGGATTTCAATAGGAAATTAAAGTAAGACAACTTGGACCTCATTCAAATTGGGAGGATTTTTTTTCCATTAGATGGAGCCAGATAAGACCTAACAGTCTGTAACGCAAATAGACGGGTAAAGAACACTGGAGACAAGTGAAGATTTTGCATGTGATACTTCAAATTCATAAATAATCCATCTTAATAATGAACAGACCTCGCTGTTAAAGAGATAACTTCCTTTCAGTTAAAATATACATTCCGTAGTGCCATTTTAGCACAAACAAAAAATGTAATTCCGAGCATCAATTATATTCCATAGGAACTACCCCCAATAAGATACTCTTAACAATGAAAAAGTATTGTAGCCTATAGGTTTTTTTAAGTCTCATATGAAGTTTAACATTTGCACTAACTTCATGGTGGAATTAGTTACAATGTACCAGGCATTTATGTAGGCCTATCATTTGTCTACATTTGGTAAACATGTGGTTTGGATGGACTTCCGAATAACAAAGGCAAATGTTTCATTCCCGAGACAAGCAAAATTGTACTTCAATTCTTATCACCTCCCAAAAATACTGGATCGCCGATCAATATCATGATCTTGTTATGATTGTGACAGCACTGCAACAGATTAAAAATATGATACGCTCAATGGTCTTACATCGTGCTCTGTTTTAATCTCCGACCAGTAATACCTTGAGGGAATCGTCTATCACTGTGGCAGCAGCTCTTTCCAATGAAAAATACGGCTAAATCTGCAACTACTGGTTTGAAAAGTAAAACAGGGCTATTTCGATGGTATTTTTCAGTTTATCAAATATCACAGAAAACAGGAGTAAAGCTATGTGAAAAAACTTAGTGGGCAACGTATCAAAGTCTACTGGCTGTGCAACTGGAACAAACTGAAGCTCAAAAATGTATCATATTTACCATAGCAAAAAATATTACTCTATCCAATGGGACATTTGTTATATAAAGTTGGCGCAATTTTCTCCAGTTTTGCAATAGTGAGACTTACAGTAACCCCTTCAGTCATTTTAACAAATGTACACAATTACTGATTCTGCTTCCTTCTGACAGGATAACAATAGAGCAATACACTCTAACTTAGCATAGCAAATAAGAATACCACTTGTGAGCAGATTCACATGTCACAGACAGGTCAACAAACCCCTATTATCTCTATCACACAATGCTTCCACTGCTGCCAGGAATTGTGGGTAATGACATGAAATTGAGCACTCAAGGTGTGTCACTTTTTGCTTCTTATCCATTGGAACATGGATTCTTAAATGCTGTCTGTGAGTAGGTTTACTACTGGCAATGCACTTCTTTAAAGCAGCAATACGGTTAACTTTAAAAAATAAATATATATATATATTAATGTTTGATTACAGGTCTGAAGCAGGGGACTCTGGAGCTGAACTGTGTTAATTTCAGCTCCGGGGACCCCTGGTTCCAGAGATAGTTACCTCCCTGCAGGCAGAGAAACAATGTGCCTAACATAATGGCGGTTTAAATGTCCCGTGTCACGTGGGCCAACACGAAGCCGTGATGTCATTCCGTGGGGCTTCCTATCGGCCCCTTAAACTCCACAGATTTTTCATCATCCCCTATGTAGGTAAATATCTCTGGAAGCAGGGCGTCCCTGGAGGTGAAATTAACACAGTTCAGCTCCTGCTTCAAACCTGTAATTACATTTGTTTTTTAGTGTTCACCCCCCCCCCCCCCCCCAGTTAAATAAAGAAAAATAAAATAAAAAGTTTACCCGTATTGCAGCTTTAACCCAGGCTGTGCTGAAACAGGTGTGTAATATGGCAGGTTTAAGCTTATAGGGTTCCATGTTACAATGGATAAAAAGCAAGTAACTGTGAGTGCTCATTTGCATGTTATTACCCAGAATCCTTGGCTTGCAGTGGAAGCATTGTCTGATGAGAGATAATGAGGAAAGGCGGGTTTGCAGACCTGTCTGAGACATGTGAATGTGCTCACAAGTGGTATTTTTATTTGCTATACATTTTCCCATTTTTACTCACCATAACGTGTGTTGTGTCTAAGTTAGCATAGAATAATTGTAAAATGTTTTTTTTTTTTTTTGCATTGGAGTTGGTTGTAATAATTGTTGCAGAAAATTTGAAATATCAAAAAACGAAATAAAATACCATGGGATGCAAAATCACATATGCCTCATGGAGGTTAGCTCCTTCTCAATATGTATCTTAATAAATTACCATAAGCGAGAAACAACAGCAATGACATTCACTTCTCAACAGTATTTTTACCACATGCATTCTGCTCATGTTGTATGCTGTAGGGACAGCCACTGTGTCTTATGAGTTTTAGTAAAGCAAATAAACAAGAACAAATACATGTTTATAGAAAGACAAATGGAACCCTTTCACTAACTAATACCACAGGCTATTTGCTTGCGCTAATTTCAGTGCCATTGTTTGTGCATCAGAGCATTTTTCTTTTTGGCAAAAGTAAAATAAATTGCATATAATCATCCATGAACTTTCTGCATGTGCCTTGTCAGGATCATAATGGTAACATGCAGAGACTGTGCAACGCCAGTCAAACTCTCTGCTGGGGTTTATTTCACGCACCGGGTGTGGTTGACTAAGCCAAGTGTTCATTTATCACTGATTTTTCACTGGAAAGGTTAAGAAATCATCACATACGATATGATTTTCATCATCCACAAAGAATGTATTGATCTATTATTTAAAGTTAATGGGGAGCAAACCCATTGCATTAAATTAGAATGTTTTTGTTTGATAAATGTGGTGTTGTTATCATCAGTTTTGTTCCAGTTTAGCAGACAGCATACTTTGCTAAATAGAACCCTAATGTATATGAGTAGCAGGGAGACTTTGATAAAATAAGAGCCTTTGGTTTTGTTTCCCAAACAAACACATTTTGTAGGAGTAGAACATACTCAATTGAGATCTATTTCTGTCAGCTAAAGGGTCAATCATTCATAGTAATACTGGTATACTTTGTTTTATCAAATGCCCAGGTACACTGAAAGCAGGAATCCCCCATTGTTTTACAGAATGGGAAAAGGGGAGTACTCTGGAGCTGAACCACACTATTTTCACCTCCGGAGACCCCATGGTTCTTGAGCTACGTACCAGTAAAATTACCGGGTTTAAATCTCCCTCCAGAGAAACAAAATGGCTGCCAAATCTTAGGCCAATATGAAGCCCCCATGTCATTGATTGCATCTTCCTATAGGATGGAAATTGTAATCCCCTTTAAAAACCACAAAGTAATACCAGTAACTTTACCAGTAAGTACCTCGGAACCAGGGGATACCTGGAGCCGAAAATAGTGTGGTTCCATTTTAGGGCTTTAAATAAAAAATCAATTTCTTCAATATAAAATAAATACTGCACTGAAGTGGTCAATAACACTTCCAAATGCCTTGCAGTTATTGTGTTGTATAAGATCTTGAAATGCTCAGTGGGATGGGCAGAAAAGAAAATGTAGTTCATCATTAACCTCTCTCCATCAAAAAAGAGACATACTAACTGTCCTAATTAATCAATGTCTTAAGTGGTCACCAAAAGAGAATGAACGCCAACTATTCTTTAATTCATCACCCTTCACTTCCAATGTCAGGCTTCCATTGTGACAAGCTATGCAGATTGCTGCCACCCTATTCAGTGATAGAAAGTGGCTGAGCATTGCTAGGCTATTGAGAAACATCCACAAGATGTAAAATACTGGCTCATTTCGCGCTCTCTCTGAAGTTGCACAGTTAAGTAACCACTGTTAAGAGTTGTCATTTAAACGGGACCCACTGTGTGTTACTTATACAAGTTTTGTACTTCATAGGAGACAAATTATAGGAGTCACTAAGATCTACAGCAGTGATTCCCAACTCTAGTCCTCAAGTACCCCAACCTGAACCTGTCAGGTTTTAAGTATATCTCTGCTTCAGCACCGGTGGCTCAACCATTTTGATTATGCCACCGGTGCTGAAGCTGGGGTATCCTTAAAACCTGACCGGTAGGGGGTACTTGAGGACTGGAGTTGGGAATCACTGATCTACCTACAGTATGTAGACATGTAACCTTAAAATTGTAGTTAATCACAGTCCATAGATTAAAATGAAAGATGGACAAACAGTATATTAGTTGACCCTAAATAGCTGCAAGTACTCTCTTATCAAGAAAATAAGATATGAAAACACATGAACAAGTACATAAGAAACAGGTTCCTCCCCTCCAGAATATGTAGGCCCATATTGGCTAAGCCTGGCTATTTCAAAATACATCTTCCAGCATATGGAAATGACCCAATAGTGAATATGGGTCATAATGTTTGTAATGCATGTCCTCAACTTACTCAACGTGTACAGTATGTGCTACCGTTTAACAGTAGCAGAAGAACAGACAAGTTGGGACCCTGGAGTAAGTAAGTTACATGGTTTTAATAAGTGAGTACATTATATACTAGCAATAGTACAGCTAGCACGAGTTAATGTCTGTGAGTGAAGGGATTACTGTGTATTAGGAAGGTGAGGTCTGTTATGCTCAGTTTAATGTGATTGGCCATACTTTTGTTGAGCAAGTTGTTGACCATCACCCTGAATTGCCTACCTTGTCCTATTTTTTTTTCATAACTAAATTTATGGAATATATATTTAATTCTTTAGTAATTGGCATCATGCTAGGTTAAAAAGAAGGGGAAAAGAAATGCATGCTGCATTTTGGAATTGGCAGTACTGGATTTATTTTGCTTACATGAAAGAGTAATTATATTTGTTAATAAAGGAAGGATGGATGAGAAATATTGACATTATAATTTAGTCTTTGCTTTGAGAAAAATGATACATTTATTATTTCTTAATTTTCACAAAGAAATAAGATTTGTTTATAGAAGAAACAGATCCTTTCTCAACTTGTATCCACTGTTATGTTTAGATATTAAATGAACATATAATGTTGTCTCCTTCTCAAGATATGTCTGTGTCCATTCCAAATCCTTGCTGTGTTTGTCCTACAATCACAAAGACACAAGTGTAGATCAGAACTCATAATAACGTTAGTTTAGTCTATAAACATGTCTGCTTAAATAATTCTTGGATATGCGGCTATCTACAGTATCTAACCCAAATGTTTTCGGGATTTTCTTTGTCGATTCTACTTTTTATCAAAAATATTTTGGGGGCTCTTAATGAACATATAGTTAGGTTTCAAATAAGACACAAGCCCAAGTGTTCAGTAAGATAAACGTTACAGTTCTTTATGTTCTATTTGCTTTTCATTCAACAAAATAGGTTTTATTTGGAGTGAAGTAGACAGTGGATTTTAAATGAAACAAAAGCACTTCTAAGGGCTTTTTTTTTTGTTAACTATAAAAACATAAATGATCGCTATTACCAATCTTATTTTATTACCAAAAGGAAACTTGAGTAAGGAATGTGACAAGAATAAATGATTAGGTGAAAGCATTAAAAATTGCAGAAAGTAGCTGGGAAGCAGTTTCAATAATAAATCTTTATATCTACCAATTTTGAAAAACAATTTATTACATGTGGTTTAGATGGGACTAATTAAAAGTTAAGACTATTTCAGAAAAAGTACATATTGTACTACACTGTAACACCGTGAATCATATTTTACATACTATATGGGCCACACTGGAACGCAGCATCGATACGGCTGCCTGGTAGCAACCTTAAAGGGGATGGTAATCAAAGATTTAATAGAGCAGATCTGCAGCATATAGCTCCCAGGAGATTGTCTGTTTCCAAAAAGTAAGGCTGTATACACCATGTGTATTTCCATTACAAGCATAAATGCACAGAAAGCCTTCTACAGAAAAAGCCATTGTTCTCATTTTTAAGAAGACTAAGCCAAGTTGAATTTGTACTCAATTCAGGTACAGAATGTATGAGTTTTATACAACTCTGCCCAGTCTAGCCTAAAATGTGCTACAAAAGAAATGCTACTTTAAGTTGTTTTAAGGTTATACTTTATGGTGTAACAAAATAGCTTTCATTCGACTGGAGTACCTTGTGTGTTACTGGTCCTTTCAATAGTGAGGGGGGTAAGACAAAAGTATAATAAGATATTATGTGTTATATACCATTGCAATCCGGAACCGGACATTCAGTCGCGGCAGTTTTGCTGTGACCAATTCTCCGTCTGCGTTTCGGCCGCCCAGGGACCCTATGCTGCCACCGCTCTGCCGTTGAACACTCAGCCGCTGGCCACTTCGCCAATAAGCAAAGTTCATTTAAGAGGTTTTAGCAGTTATGGTAGGGGTTAAGGATAGGAGTTTTAGGGTAGGGAATTAGGGTAAGGGGTTAAGGTTTTTTGGGTAGGGAATTAGGGTAAGGGGTTACGGATAGGGGTTTTAGGGTAGGGAATTAGGGTAAGGGGTTAAGGTTTTTAGGGTAAGAGGTAGCATTAGTATTAGGGGTTAAGTTTAGGGGGTTTTAAAGTAAAGGGTAAGGTTAAAGGCTTACCTTGGCGGCAAAGTGGCCGGTAGAGTGATGTCACGGCGGCGAGGTGAGTTGTGGCTAAACGCCAGTGGAGATTTGGTCATGGCAAAACAGTCGCGATCAAATGTCTTAGATCGCCTGCAATATGCATATAACTTCATATAGAGTTTTTCAGGTACAGTACTATATGCCTCTGCCTTGGAGAGTTTAAAATCCTATTTTGTGCCACATGGTTATAAAGTGACAAAGACCACAAGGAACCAACATGTATCAAAGTCTCCCAGCTAAAAAACTAGTGCAAAAAAAATGTACTATACCATGTTTTCTAAAACACAGGGCCTCATGCAGAGAGCAGTGCTAACAGGAAAAGCGGCATGTATTGGCGAAATCTGCCTTTAGAAAGGCAGATAATGGCGAGTTTTTAAAAAAGCGCCATTTTTTTTTCTCTGAAACTCGTCGCGCGGCTGGAGAGAACATAAATCTCTCCAGTGTTGAAAACGGCCGTATTCAGAGAGCAGCGAACGCCATCTAGTGGCTGTTCGCGGCAAAAAAATGGCGCGATTTTCAACATTTTCCTTCGCCAGCAAGCAGCTGGCGCTCCGCGGCCGGTGGGAGAGAAAAAAAAAAAACCCCGATTTTTTCCCCACTTGTTTCAACAGCGCTCATATCGCTGGTTGAAACTCTCCATATGCAGAAAGGATTGTAAATGCAGTTTTATGCCCTTTCTGCATATGGAGAAAAAAACTCTCCATTACAGTTACTTTTTATTCCCCTCTCCAATTTCAAATAGCGCTGCTCTCTGCATGAGGCCCACAGTATCTTACGGCATTTTATTCTTTGATAAGTCTGGTGCAATTTATTTTTTGCTCCTGTTTTGCAGCTGAGAGAATTTAATACATAGCCCACCATGATTTAAACCAAAACATCATTTCTAATGTTCCATTACCAATCTCATGTACAGTGTCTATTTATGAGATGAGTGTATCTAAAATTACACATATCTTTTTTTTTCTACAATAATAACCTTATGTATTTTTTTTTTTTAATTATTATTTTTTAAACAGAAAATAAGGCTTGCAATAACAAGCGTGCAAAAGTTGGAGTTGGGAGTTAGGCTGAGTCCATGGTGACTCAGCCCGTGCGGAGGCGCGCTGAGGCTGAGGGAAAGCGGGTGCTTTCCCTGGCCTTAGACCGCGTGCCGTCGGGGTGGGGGGGGGGGCAGTGACGTCACGGAGCTGGTTCGCCCTTATTGGGCGACCGCTCACGTGACCGGCCCTGCGCTCCCTTGAGTGCTTGAAACTAAAAATTGAATAAGACCTACGCTTCCGCACGCTTGCGGAAGCGTAGGCGAGCTCCAGCTAAAGCCGCTCTCATTGTGGCTGCAGGGGCTCACTGGTAAGTGAGCGCGCCTCAGCACGGGTCAGCGCTTAAGCGCTGACCATGCCCGAAACCTTATGCTGGAGTAGAATAGGAAGGGTGACTTGGTATTGGTTGATCTAGAAAGAACATTGCATCAAGGGATCATCACGTCCAAAATACCAAATTTATTTTTAAGGAATCTTCCTTAGCCAGAACAGCAAATAAAAATACCACATGTGAGCAACACAGCCTTTCCCCATTATCTCAGCATACAGTGCTTCCACTGCAGCTAGGGATTCTGGGAAATGACATGCAAATGAGCACAGTTATCCAGAACAAAAAGACTCTTAAATTCTCCCTGACATTCTTATCACTAAGGTTGACTCCAAGAATGTTTTTTTTCAACATTTAGTTCCACATTCCGAACTGGTTTCTTTGCATGTATGTCATCAATTCAACACCCTAAATAGGAACATATCTTTTCATGTTTTTTTACATACAAGAGTCATATTAGCATTCTCTTGGATTTCTATTAACATACTGTACAAAATACAACACAGTAAAGAAGAGCTCAAAAAGGTTGTGATGTCTAAACTAAATAAACTAGTGATAAAGTTCTGCTTGAAGAAAAGAACTGGTCCCAGTTCTTTGATTGAAGATTTGTTCAGGGGAATCAGCGCACCTCCAAGAAATGAAGCAGAGAAAAGTAAAATAGAGAAGTACGTTCTTGCAATTCTATGTATGCACAGACTGGTAAGATATGCACTTACTTCTAAGTGCCGGTACCCAGGCACCTAAAGGTTTCTTTTGCAGCTTGTAAACTGGTATAGATAAGCTGAAGCCTTTTGATGATTAAAAGTCCAATTTGTATGTAAAAAACATACAGGTTTACACTATAGATGGAATGGATGGTGAAGGGACACCAGCTACTAGTGCATTTCTTGGAGGTGCGCTGATCCCCCTAAACACATACTGTACTACAAGAGAAATATTGATGAGAAAAAAACAGCATTTGGAAAGTGCGGCTTTTAGTTTACATTTTGGGAACAGAAAAATGTAATTGAAAGGTGAAGGTTCCGTCTTATAGTAGATTATGCAAAAAGAACTCAAAAAAAAAAACATACTATCCATGTTGTGTGTTACAGAAGATGAAAATGACATTCAGAAAATAAATTACTGAGAGGCAGCAAGACCAAAGCAGACCATTTCCTATCCACTTCTAATCCCCATATGGATCATTCTTATCAGCCTATCAATACAACTACAACAATGCAATTGTGTTCAAATGAAGAGATTCTTCTTTGTGATTGTTAAAGCAGAAAACATGTGAAATCTTATATGCATTTTTTAAATAAATCAATTCTATAGTATTAGATACTTTTACTGCTTGTTTTTTTTTTTATTATTCAACTCTTAATGCAATTTTAAATTCGTTTTAAAGCATCCTTTGATCTCAATCGCAGGTTTAGCACATCTCCTCAGCAGTGCAAGATCTTTGCAACACTTTCTATTTTTGATAATTTGTTGCCAATATTCAGTTTATGCTGCAAACTGTAACAATAGATACTGTTACCTTAGTAATATCAGGAAACATTGTAGCTCCTGAGTTACACTGATTGCAGCAGCCATTATGTTAGGCACACAATCAGGATTTTTACACATTTATAACAGGAGCACCAAACGATTGCCAGCTTAGGTAAGAATGTAGAATTATACATTGTCACAAGTTTTGCATATTTAAACAATAAAAAAAAAAAAAGGGGGGGGGAATGTCGAATTGCAGCTTAAAGTTCTCCAACCACTCCCACAATGTGGGAGCAAAATATGGGATCACTAGTTTGTACAGCTACAACATTATATCATCAGTGAACAAATGTTATTATAATTCACTTAAATCTCCAGCATGTGCAAATAATTTAATTAATTTCAAGCATATACAAAGAACAATCTAAAGTCCGATTCAAAAAGTAACGATTTTAAATCTTGTTTTTCTTTTTAGTTTTAGGGGCCTATGCAGAGAGCAGCGAATTTTAAAAATGGCGAATTTCATAAAAAGGAGCTTTTTTGGAGAGTTTTAATCTCCATATGCAGAAAAGTGCGAATTCTGCTATGTTTAACATGGATGCGTCTGGCGAGTTTAAATTGGCGAGATGCGCGCTTCGGAAACATGTAAAAACAAATTTGCGCCTTTTTTTTTCCCTTTGCAATGGCCGCGAGCGCCAGTTTTTTTTGGCGAGGCAAAACGGAGACAATCGCGCCATTTTATTGGCGCGAACAGCCGCTAGATGCCGTTCGCGCCTCTCTGCATACGGATATATTTTAAACTGGCGAGATTGCGGTTCTCGCCAGCCGCGAGGCGAGTTTTACAAATAGAAATGAAAAATTGGCGCGATTTTCGGAAATCTCCATTTTCTGCTGTTTTCTGCGCGATTATCTCCAAAAAATGGCGAATTTCGAAAATTCGCTGCTCTCTGCATAGGCCCCTTAATCTTTTCCTCAGACACGGAAATGTTGCAGTAAAAAAAAAAATAAAGTCTTGTGACATTAAGCAGATGTAAAATGTCTAAAACATATGAAATACTGTAGAAAATATGTATGTTGAAGGGCCTTGCATAGTGAAACATCCTTCAAACCGCAATTTGACTAATTAGAAACATCATAGACATTGCATCAAGGGCAAATTCAAAATCAGTAACTACACAACTTCTACCATTATTACAAACAATAAAGATATATTTTTATTTAACCCTTTCAGGTCCTAAAGGAGCTCTGAAATGGCTAATCACCAAAACTGAAAAGTCACTGGATGAAGTTCTTCACTGCTTGGCCCTCCATGGAATATAATAAAGAGGTATGAATCATTATTGGAGATGGGCGATTTTTATCTTTTTTGTGGATTTGGATCTGCAGCGGATCGGCCGGTTCTTTTTGTCCGTGGGTTACAACGGATCAATCTCAAAAAGGGCGATTTGCATTTTGCAGATTTGTTATTATTATTACCAACACACTCCACGGTTTCGGCAACCCGCGTCACATGGGCCAATAGGAAGCCGCACCGATGATGTCCTGGCTTCCTATTGGCCCACATGGAGTGAGAGCTTTGAAAATCCCCTACTACTGAGGTATCTGCGGAAGCAGGGGTCCCCCTGAGCTGAAATTAACAGGGTTAAGCTCCACAGACCCTCTACTTCAACACTAAGTAGAAACAACTTTGCAAATCACCATCTTGGATTGCTGCTTTAAAATCTCTGGGGGTTATTTACTAAAGTGTGTTAGGCCCAATAAGGCACGAACACATGAAAACTGCTGTTCAAGTCAAATGGAAGTTTCTGTGCGTAAATGGCCTATCGGCATGAACTCAAGTTAGCGAAGGATGGCATTTATAAGTAACAAAGTGCTTTGACGTGTTCATTTGTTCTATTCCTAAATTGTTTAATAAAAATACTGTTTTAAATTGTTGCATATATACTGGTAAATTGTTGAAGATGAACAATAATTAGCAAATTAAGGCCCAGAGGCACTAAGCACCGTTAAATCGGGGACCATAAAATGACATCACCTAAAGTAGGATTGGACATTATGTTCCCTGACTTATTGTGGCATCCACAAAGCTAAATATATGCAAAACACTAGGTCCAAACTACATGTCATTAGTATACTGGTGGTTAATATGACGTTGTTGTACGATAACGTTGTGTTATCTTCATAACTTAACTTGATGTTATTGAAGTTTGTGGACACAGTGTTACTCTTAACACGACGTTAAGATAGATTAAGGACACATTAAGTCATTTTAGAGAGTTTAGTGCCTCTAAGAGTAATGGAGAAGTACACAGAAACGTTAGACCTATCCATTTTTACACAAGAAGCCAATAAGTAAAAATGTTACTGTGCTTTAATGGTCATTGCGTCTGCCCAAGGAAGGCAATTACATTGATACATTCTTTAAACAAGAAAAATAAAAACGTTTTGCCTGCTATGTGGAACAATCCCTTTAACCTTTAATCGATCTGTTGGCAGCGAATGGAAAAAGACATATGAAATCGCAGTTTTTCATCTTTAGCATGAACCACTAGTAATTCAAGAAGTTAACTTTTGGGTCAATAGAATGTAACCAATTTTAAAATGATTCCCAAACTCCTACCAATAAGTAGTGTAGAAAACAACTTACATCTGTTCTGCATTTGACACCCATTGTGTTACTTGCTAGTTCTATACATTCTCCATATTGGGTTCAAAGAGAACATTAGGATCCCCATAATCCAAGCTGAATCTCTTATGGTTAGGTTTTCATTAAAACAGTTCCTGATTTGTAATGCTATGCTTGGGCAACAATCGTTGGAAGGTCAAACAAAATTCCTAATCAAGTAAAAGTGGGTCAAAATCCCCTCATCCTGTGTTTGTTTAATCTGGAATGACCTGCAATTGATTCCTTGTTTCAACTGTTAAACACTCTCGGTATTCTGCCTATTAGATCTCCTCAACCTATGTTTATTTAATCTGGTTTGCTTGTCTACCTGCAGCCTTTATTTCCTCTCAGCCATTTGTTTCTGTCTGGGATGTGCTTGTTCAATTGGCTAGCTCATATGACATTTTAGCAATATAAACTCAGACTAAGGGCCTCATGCAGTAAACAGTGATAAGCCACTTATCGCCAACTTATCGGCAAAAAAGCCCACTGCTATTCAGTAAGCAGCGATAAGGCCTGGGACCCGCTGCGCCCGGTGGCGCGGGCGGCTGCACGAGCTTTCCCCACCAGTAGGGGAATCCTTCCGAGCCTGTCCCGGTCCCCCCTGGCTGCACAGCTCACTACACGCTGTGATGCGTCAGCCGCTAGGGGATTCAAGAGAATTGTAATTCCTAGCGTCGACGCGTCACGTGGTGTGGCTGTGAGCCAATGAGGAGGGGAGGCTTCGGGGAGGAGAGTGTGGAGGGAAAGCAGCGTGAGTGCCTGTCTGTGCCTATGTGTGTGTGTGTGTATGTGTGTGCCTGTCTGTGTTTGTGTATGTGTGTGCCTGCCTGTGTGTGTGTGTGTGCATGAGTGTGTGTGTGTGAGTGCATGAGTGTCAGCATGTGAGTTAGTCTCCTGCTGCAGCCGGATACAGTGTCCCTCTCCCAGTGCTGTCTGTACAAGCCCAGCCGATCACACACCTAGGGCAGCCCTCAGCAGCTCCCTGCTGCAGCCCGAGCCCATGGAGGGGGGGGGGGGGGTAGCGGGTCCCTCCGCTTAAACCACGCCCCCCGCTTAAACCACGCCCCCCTCCCTCCCACTCCAGCCCCGGCTCCCGCTCCCTACAGACCGCATATCGCGGTCTGTGTCTGTCAGCGCCCCGCCTGTCTGCACTGCTGGCGCACTGACGGAGGGAGCGGGGCCTTAGCCTAAGTCAGCGATAAGAGATGTTTTTAACAATTTTTTTGGGCGGAAAAATAAATCGCCAAACGTACGGCGATAAGCCACTTATCGGCAGTTTTCCAAACTCGCTCAATTCTAGTAGCCTCGATCAGCTAATCGAGGCTAATCGCCGCTCTAGAATTGAGATT
Organism: Ascaphus truei; assembly: GCF_040206685.1. Classification (NCBI taxonomy): domain Eukaryota; kingdom Metazoa; phylum Chordata; class Amphibia; order Anura; family Ascaphidae; genus Ascaphus; species Ascaphus truei. The sequence continues at coordinate 437,879,874 of NC_134483.1, forward strand.
TCCTCTCCAAATCGCCTCGCCAGAAAAAGTTGGCAAGAGGGTGGTGAGAAGCTGCCGATAAGCGGCGAGACGGCACTTAGGGGGAAAAAAAGCATTTTTCCTGCATCGGATTGATGCCTGGGGTCTCCGGAGCTGATACACATTAATACCAGCACCGGAGACCCCCGGCATGAATCAGAAGCATGAAAAATGCATTTACAGGCAACTTCATTACCTTAGTGGCTAACCGCTAAGGCAATGAAGGGGTTAACACCAGTGCCATGCTTATTGTGAGTAGCGGGGGTGGGTTACGGTGGTATTTGGCCCTTGGTGTATGTTTAGGCCTTGCGGGGGGGTTGCAGGTGGACTTAACCCCTTCATTACCTTAGCAGTTTTTACTGTATTTATGCTGGCTGGCTAATGTTTTGTTTAATAATGGGCAAATGATCTATTATCCATATCTGGATAATAGTTATTTTGCACATTACTGTACTGTATGTGTTGGGGGGGGGGGTATATTTATTGAAATGGAGGCCATCTATTTTTTTTAAAATCAGGAATGGTACAGCAGGCCAGCGGGGAACCACGGGGACCACCCGAGGACCCCTGGGCACCCGTGGGTACAACCCGGGGACCCCCGCCAACCTATGTTATCAATCGTGTGTTAAAATAAATAAATAATGGTTTTATGTGGGGGCACAGGGGGTAGGTTGTGTATTTGTGCTTACTACATATTTTAATTTTTATTTTATTACTAGTGTATTGTAGCAGGGGTAGCAGAACCGTGTTGATTTCAGGTCCGGGGACCCCCTGCTTCCCGAGATACAGGCCCCGTTATGGGGTGCCGGTATCTCCTATGCATGTAAATGTCCCGCGTCACTTGACCCGGACATTTAAATGCATTGTAGATAACGACACCCCATAATGGGGCTTGTATCTCGGGAAGCAGGGTGTCCCTGGAACAGATATCAATGCGGTTCTGCTCCTTAGATTCCTGCTACAATACACTAGTAATAAAATGTAAATGAAAAAAAAAATTTAGGCTGAGATTTGCGCAGAGAGGCGGCTGTCTCACTGCATCAGATAGAACTTGCCAGGTGAGCCCTTTACACAGGAGCGATCATCTCGTCGCCGGCTACTCGCCATTTTTGCAAATGTTGCTATCACTTTAATTTGGGGCTTTCTGCATACCGTGATAGCAACGCTGGCAAATGGAGATTTAAAAACCCTGGCGATTTTTTCTATCAGACTTTACTGCATGAGGCCCTAAGTCTCGGTGCAGTGCGCAGCAGTAAGGCAGTGTTCCACTTCAAAGTGTGAACATTCTAGGTGTAGCTGGAGTTGCACAGAGAATTAAATAAGAGTTGGAAAGGAGTTGGAATTCTGTCTACCAAATCTTCATGTACATAAGGATATCATTTCTTTGAGCTTCTTCCTCTACCACAAATATCACTCCCACACTTGTAAACCTTTTTAGCCTGCAACATTACCGTCACTTTCACCTATAGCACTTTCTCTAACCCTTCTTTGCACTCATGAACTCCACTGCTTCCAAAACTCACTTCTACTATCTACCTCATCTCCAAGTAAGAGCACATGCCTCTCACCTCCTACCCCTGTCTCTCCTTCTTTTCTTGGCTACAGCAAACATTTCTCCAAACCAAGGTCACAATTGTCTTTTCTCCGTTGCAGTCAATCCAGTCTTGCAAATACATGGCCTATGGGGTTACATTTGGCTCCTTCCTCTCATTCTCCCCTCATATACTGTACATTCTGATCCAAAATCTTGCCATTTCTTACTCCGCAACTTACAAAAATATGCCCCTTCCTCTGTCCCACAACTACTAAAATACTAATGCTCTCCCCTGTTCTCTCTCGTATGGATTAATGTTAGGGTTGCCAGGTGGTTCTCCAAAAATACTGGACACAACCGTGAAAAGTGGATGCGCTAGACACACTCACGCACCTCTCGATGCTGTTTCCTCCTCTCCTTGGCCCCACCACCCGGCTCCTGACACCTACTCCTGATTGGCTGCATTACCCAGCAGCAGCCAATCAGGATGGAGGAAACTGCCCAGGTCCCTAGCAACAGCCCTGCTCAGGGAAATCCTGCAGGCCCCCAAGATGGTCAGGTCACTCTGTCCAGTGAGGTAATACCGGAGACATACATGTCCAGTATTACCTCTAATTTTTTACTGGACAGAGTGTCCAAATACTGGACACCTGGCAACCCTAATTACTGTAAATATTCTTTATCTGGCCTCGAAGCCTCACATCTCTCTAGCTAACAATCCATTCAAATTTTGCAATTCATTGATGTGCAACACATAATAATATAATATAAACAGTAAACTACAGTAACTAGCCTAATTTTCATAATGAAAAAAAAAATTCAGAAAAATGAATGTTTGCTATGCCCATCTGCACAGCATAACAGATGTAGCAGGTGCTAAGGAGAAATAATACGATAAATAACATTCTTTAAGAAGATAACACATGCACGAATTACTATGTGTTTCAATAGCGCGTCATTAACACTATTACAATAGCCCATCAGTTCAGAGTGGTGAACTGGAGGTTCAGCGGGCAAACTAGAAGATAAAAAATGGCGGCAGGGTCGGGGCTCGCTTCTACAGCCAATAGAAGAGCTGCAACGTCATTGGGGAGATGACCTTGCAGCGTTCTAGTTGTGACTCTACAGCCATATTTGTCTTTTTCTGTGTCAAAAAGAGGACACAAAAGTATACAAACATCTTGGGAATTGGTGTGTCCCAGGATGCTGGGGCGCCAGATGAAAGTAGGCTAAAAAAAAGATACCAGACGGGATCGCTGCTTTAATAATCACAAGTTTGGAGATCATACACTCTCTATAAAAACTAAATTAGCCTTTTACATACAAATAAAAGAAAAATCTTAAAACTATTTTATGGAAATATAATACTAAGTATTAATATAAATGTACAATGTAACGTATGTAAAATATATATAGCAAGGGACTACCTTGTGAGATTATATTCCTTGGCTTTTGGTATGGTAACAAAATCTCTCTTTAACTGGAACAAATATGCTAAAAGTTAATAATGTAGATTCACATTATTTGGCTTGTGTCCTGGTTGATAGGTTTAACAGACATATTGTACTGATCTGACAGAACCGCTGAATGCATTATATAGCTAATGGCAAGTAAAGAAAAACTGACCAAAAGGACATTCTCACATAAAAGACCAAAAATAACAAATTACTTACAAACTAATTTGGCTTCCTGGAAAAGAGTTACTCGCCCCCCCAGGTGATAATCTCACATGTTAAAAAATTGCCAAGGGAACAAGGTGTCTTATCATGAAAAAGATTAGATAGAGTTTGTAAAAACACTCAAGCACTTATACTGTACTTGCCTGATGTTTTTTTTTTAAAGAAATTAAACTAGACGTAAACAAACAAAATACATTGCCACCATTAGTTTACTTTGACCTAAATGTTTAATAACACATATGAGAATGCTATGGGTAATGGGTAAGTGCATGGACCGGAGACGTCTAATGGAGTAACACCGATTAGTAGATATGGGTTATTGTCTAGTAAAAGTTGCCAGAATCTTTCTATGTTAGAGAAACAATAATGCACGTCTAATAATGACTGCTATTCAGAATTTCTGTACCACCTTGTGCAGCTTTTCTAATTGAAGTAACATTCTTTACAAATTTGGGAATAAGCCCATAAATCGCGTGTAAATTCCATTGTACTTCAATTTTTATGATGCAGGTTTCGTGGTCTAAATAAGATGTTGCTAGGTGGGACTATATATTTTGAAGAAATCTGCAATTGAAATATACATTTAAATGATTAAATGATACATCAGGCCCAGATAGTGGGACCCAGCCAGACTGCTAGCTCTTACGAACTGACAAAATAATTTCACTACCCTAATGATGTTCAGTGAATTGTCCCACATCTAGGAGAGAATGGGAAAAGTAATTCCAAAGTTATAGTGGTCACCAGGTCTCAGAAAATTCCCAATGTCTGCCATTTTAGACCACCCTTGAAAAAAATAATTTCTACCAATATCTTTCCAAAGCAGAAAACTACTGATGTTTAGCATGACAATGGAAGAGTAAAGGAAATATGTATAATGAAAAATGGGAGAGGTCAAGAGGAACTTCACTTTAATAGTTTGCAAACCAGATAGAATTTGGCTCCTCTTTTTCTCGAAAAATGTTGTAACGCACATTTGAAGACATTTATACAACTGGGGCTACATGACCTCGTATCACTACCCGTATACTGCCATTTGCACATATTTCTTTGTATTTCAGTGTATTTTCGAGCAAGAATTCACCTCCACAGGGCATGCAAAGTATTACCGAGTTGTGTAATACATTGCAAAGCCATCCAGCAGTTCAGTGCTTTAATGATCCCAGATGTGTCACTGACTCTGCTGTATAATCATCCAGCCTTCATCTGTAATCTCCTACTAAGCACATTGCTAATTTGAATAGGAATTTGACTGAAGTAGCTAATCTACCTTTACTTCACTACATAGTAAAATCTGAATTTTAACATTCATAAAATATTATTTGGTTAAACATGCTGGACTCACTTTTACTCTGTTAAACACCGGCATTCCTCATGCTCTCTGCCTTTGAATTGGGCTAGTTTAATTTAGTGGTGAAGATTTCCTGCATTACTAATTCAGGACATAAATACTGACATACTAATGCTAGTATCATTCATGGTCAGGTGAGGTTTAATAGATTAGATGGGCAGTCCCTCGTGTGACCAAAATGAGTTCATGGCACTAGCATTATTACGTTAAAAAAAGGTGATTGATGCCTTCTTGGGAAAAAAAGCATTTAATTATTTTTAAATACATTTTTGACCTGTTAAAAGTATTTTGTTTTGTGTGTTGGTTGTTGATGAAGCCATTTTGATACCCTCATTAATCATGTAACATACAAAAGAATACAGTGTATATTACTTTTGCTATTAGAGACGGGCTCATTTTGGGTGACATTCGAATGTGCTGCGAATGTGGCGTTTCTGCACACTTGTGGATATTTGCGGCTTGGTTTTACAAAGTGACATTTGCCTACCTTCGTTCGAGTGATTGTAATACCACAGGCCACCACCATACATTCAATCTGTTTGCGAGAGCGGGCGGATGTTACGACAGTCGCATTAATGGGGGGAGGGGAAGGGAGAAGTGAAAATGACAGTGGTTTGATAGTCATTTGCCTAAACCCTTTACAGTCAAAACCGCCCTCTAATGTTTCTAGAGAAGATGTAAAATATTTCAGACTTGAATTTTGACCCATTCGCCAATCCCCTTTGGCTATATGCATGTACCATAGCACTCTCGGCTTTATTTCTTTCATTTCTGTGTTTGCTATACTTAACTGTTTTTTCCTTTTTGTTGTTACCATCATTATTCAAACAGATAAACATACGTTAAAGGCATAAATTCAGTGGACCTGAAGAAAAGGAAAATATATTTATTTTACATGTTTATTTAGAGGTCAATGAATCGTTATAAAGAGGTCAATTAAACGACAGAGTGCTAAACTGGAGCAGGCCTCAACTCCCCTACATTTAAATGGGAGTTAAGGTCTGCTAAAGCTTAGCCATATTTAATAAAAAAAAAAAATTTGTTTTAAAAAAATGTTTGGCCAATATGTGGGAGTATAAATTATTCAACTACAATGTGTTTTATTTTATTTATTTTTTACCTTTACAAAATGTGAACATGAAACAGGCAATTGTCTTCTAAAATAGAACCCATTTTTCTGTCTTGACAAAGAACCAACCACCTTTGTTCAACTTTAGTCAGGAATATAATCTGCACCCATATTTTGGGTAAATCTTCGAAATATTGTGTGGCAGAGAGGGGAAAATATAGGGGGAGGGAAGTGGGATGGGAGCATCTTTAGTGTGTGAAGCGGTAGTGTGACATTGGCAAAATCAGAGCTCTCCAATGGAAGCTGTTGTCAAAAATGCTATCTCCTGTGGTGGTCCAGGAATATTTTTAAATGGAAAAGGTTGTTTATTTTGAACATGCCCCATTTATTTTACCTTTAACAGACTAAGCTCTAGCAAGGTCATAATATTCTCAAACAAAAAGTAAATGCAGACATTATTTCAGTCGTATTCAGTGTATTAAGCAGTTTTTTGTTTACCTCATTATTACCAAATTGCAGGCTCAGTAGCAAAACAGAAGAAAACATAGATTTTCCACCCCAGCGGGTGGTTAGAAATTGGCGTCAACCAGTTCTAAATTACAGGAAATAATTTATGGCTGTTTAGACCCACATAAGAATTTATTGCCCTGCCTTGTACTTCTGTATTCTTTCTCCAGTCGCTGAATAGCAACCATTCAGGTTTTTTTTTAACGTCATAAGAAAAGGACCCAGTCTCGTCTGTTCAATCCAAAAAGTTTAGAAAAATTGAAATCATTCCTTCAATATGTGACTAAAATGTAAGTAAACAAATGTTGCTGAACTAACTTGAATAACGTTTTATTGCTCACCAATAATTAGCAGACATATATAAATATTAACAAGACTAGACATATAGCACAGTAAGCATTGGTGATCTTTTTGTCTAGTAAAACCTGCCAGAAACAGATTAAAATGTATATGTTGTGTTGTTAAATAAAAGTAGATGAAGCAGGAATAAAAATACATTGTTCAGAGAAAGATCACGTTGGGTAGGAACAAACTACATACTGTACTCTTTTGCTGCCAAATCCTTGTATCAAACTAAAGGAATACAGATGGCTGTAACTGATAAAAGTGCCTGTTATTGTTTTCTGCACTCAGCACTGTGTATTCATGTATTTATCCTTCATTTCAACTATACTAATGAGTCTTCAAAGGCGAAGAAGTTGCCTTTAGATAGTTCCACTGACTTTGCACTTCCGTTCCCAGGTTAACCTACATAAACTGTACCATGTAACAAGGTTAAGGATTAGGGAATCCCTGGGAATTTCAAAGTTGAAAGCGACCACTTCTTTTGTTTAATTGCATACCCATGTCCAGAATAATGTGTCTGAAGTGATTCCCACTGTGGGATACCCAACTGAAACAAGATGTAATATGTATGTGGTACTAATAAATGTGCCCTGGGAATAACATTATACAGTCCTGGGCATGTTGCATTCAACAGTCCTGGGCCTACTGTATGTTTAATACACTGTAAACCCATCTTTAGAGTTGTACTATTTGTTTCACATACAGTAGCTATTCACCTTAGTTTCTCCTTAGTTTCATATTTTTTACCAACATTTTTGTGAAAGTTCACAATGCTCAGGAATGCACGAAAATTTGATATTTTCGTCAGGTTACCATGAAATTCTGCGACTTTTGCCAGAATTTAGTACAAATGGCAGTATATGTGACCTGATGCCATTTGCTTCTGTTTTGGCATTTGCAATGGTTTGTGAACTTCTGAGAAAACAAATCTCATATCTCTAACCATCTTCCCCTTGCCCAGGAACATTTACGCTCCATTTATTAGATTAGAGTGAATCTTAAATGTTAATGAGTAAGAAGACAATATATTTGTTAAATATTGAATAAGGAGCTTTGTGTCATAAAAACACTGGAAGAAAAATGTCTTTTAAAAATGGCAAATTAACGTTCCAGATCAGTACAAAGACTGAAAAATACTAAAACTGGATCAGATGGATACAATGCAGTGTTTGTATTTTGTGCTCATCTATTATATAATCATAATTACATCACATATGTCATAGACACAAATTAATGCTGCATATTCTAAATCCGCAGAAGTGGTCGATCGGATACTTTGGCGGATATAGAATAAGCCCCCGTGTATCCAATTATTTAAGTTTTATTTTCTCAATCTACTGGTCCGGTTGCAAAACAGAACAAAACACACATTTTTCAATAAAAGTTTACATTATAAAAAGACAGCCACAGAATTACAACACTGTGCTCAAAGATTTTCGACACCTTCCCAATAAAAATGCTGGGATATTATTCTAATAAATCTTGAATAATAAGAGTAAGACCATCATTAACCACTACTAATTATCTAGAATCTATTATACAACAAACATCAATCTCTGCTGTGCCTAAAGACTATGATGCTGGTTTTGAATGTCATCAATTAGAAAAGCGGTGCGCAAACTGGGGGGCACGCACCCCAGGTGGGGTGGGAGATGTGTCAGGGGGGCGCGGGCGGTTGCAGAGGCCCCGCGCTCTTCTCCAAGGCATTCCGGGGGATCGCGTGAGGCCTCTGCAACACTCCACTTACCTTGATTCAGCCGGCTGTGTGACGCGTCGCCAGCTGCAGGACCATGTGATGTGATGTCACATGACCCGTCGCCATGGCAACGCGCCATCAAATTACGCCGCAGGGTCATGGCATGACGTCACATTACCTCCGCTCGCCAGGAAGCATGGTGTGGGGGGAGGGGGAGCGAGAGCACCAGGGGATCAGGCAGGGGGGGCGCAGCATGAATAGTTTGCGCACCCCTGAATTAGAAAATGACAAGCACAATAAAAAAAAAATAACATTAGGCATTGAGACAGTCTTCAATTTAAATCCACCAAAATATCTGTTTTTAGCAACTTGAAGTACAGAACGTAATAACACTGAGACCTATTATAACGTGCAGAATGTTCACTGTATGGAAAGAGCGGAATTAGTCATTTGGTTTCTCTTCGTGTACCACCTCTCCTACTCACTGCAATGGACACCCCCTTGACCTGGTTTTCACTGGGTTCTGCAATGTCTCTAACACATCTCTCTGATCATCACCTCCTAACTTTTAGTCTCAATCTACTCTCTGCACCCTTGTCAAACACCTACTTCCACATGTATATACAGAAACCTACTTGCTCTAGACCCCCTCAAATTGTCAATATCTTTACAACCTCTCCTCCATCCAATCTCTACCATTTTCTGCCCAGACCTAGCAACCTCTCTATACAGCAGTACCCTTTTATCAGCCCTAGACAAGACAGCTCCTGCCATTGCAATTCACCGCTGACAATTTAAGTCACAACCATGGCACACAAACTTTACCCGCTACCTCCAAAAGTGCTCACGCACTATTGAACGTTTCTGGAGGAAATCATGCTCTTCGGCCGATTCCCTCCAAAATAAATTCATACTCTCCTCCTATAACACTGCCCTTTCCCTTGCCAAGCAAACCTGTTTTTCTCCACTCATACTAACCCTTTCCTCTCACTCAATGTCTATTCACCACCTTTAGCTCCCTTCTCTGCCAACAGCACCTGCACCCCCCTTACACCCTCAAAGCCCAAGACCATGCCAACTTCTTCACAGATAAACGGAGTCCATAAGACATGATAGCTCTTCATGTCAGGCTCTATACACACCACATACTTCCCTTTGCACACTTACACCCGCCCTCAGCTCATTTTCCCATGTAACAGCGTATGAGGTCTCTGTACTCCTATCATCATTTCCAGTGGTTGACAAATCACCAAAAAATCTACTCGCCACACAAAAAAATCTACTCGCCACCTAGTATCAAACGTGTGCTGCTTGGGCCAATATTTACTCGCCCGGGGGTTAATTCCACTCGCCCGGGGCGAGCAAATGTATAGGTTTGTCGAACACTGATCATTTCACCCTACAACTTGACCCGTGATCCTATTCCCTAACATCTGCTCTGCTCCCTCTCTGGCACATTAAGTCTTACCCTAACTCACCTTTTTAACCTTTCCGTCATCTCCGGTACATTCCCATCTTCTTTTAAACATGCACTAATCACACCCATTCTTAAGAAACGCTCCTTTGACCCTGCCCCCCTCTCTAACTACAGTTTTATCTCTCTTTCCTCCATTCTAATTGAGGTTCTTGTATACAACCACTTAACTCACTTTCATTCATCCAACTCCCTGCTTGACTCTGCAATCTGGGTTCTGTCCTCTACACTTCATAGACAGCATTAATAAAAGTGGCCAATTACCTACTCACAGAAAAGTCTAAGGCTGGGGCCATGGTACTGCAGACCGTGTGGAGGCGTCCGCACACTGAGTGAACAGACTGCCTTAAGGCAGTGTTCACGTCCATGTGGCGTGCAGGTGAGTCTGTGTGGAAGCAGGAGGGGGCGCGCGTTACGTGAGAAATCAGATAAACAGATCTCTCAGCGTGACAGACAGGTCACTTGAGCAGTTCGCCCAATGAGGGCGAACCAGCTCCGTCACGTCACTGGCACGCCCCTAGACACGTCCACGGACAGCGCGCGTACCATGGGAGACGTCATGCCGTGCATGCCTCCGCACGGGCAAAGGCACTATGGACCTGGCCTTCGGGCCACTTCTACTTAGTAATTCTCCTGGATCTCTCTGCTGCCTTTGACACTGTTGATTACCCCCTTCTCCTGCACACTGTAAACTTCATTGGCCTCCATGACACAGCCTTCTCCTGGTTTTTATTCTACCTATCCAACCGCTCTTTCAGTGTTTCCTTCTCTGGCGTTTCCTCCTCTTCAATCACTCTTTCTGTTTGGGTCCCACAAGGTTCTGTCCTTGGCCCTCTGATATTCTTACTCTATACCTCCAATCTTGGTGAACTAATTCAATCTTTTGGCTTCACTAAAATCTCTATGCCGATGACACCCAAATTTACCTGAAGCTTAACATGTCTATAATATAACTAATACCCGTTCCCCTTCTACTGCTGCCTCTAGACCCAAACTGCCTCTCACGATTAAAAGTACCACAATTTCCTCAACAGTCCAAGCCTGCTGTCTAGGGGTATCTTTGGTTCTGTCATCTCCTTCATTCCTCACAAGTCTTCATTAAGTTCTGCCATTTCCATTTCTTAAATGTCACTTAGATACGCCCTTTTCTCACTCATGTCGCAAATAAAATCCTAATTCACCCACCTCTTCCCGCCTTGATTACTGCAACCTTCTCCTAGCTGGTATTCCCCTTGATATCTGTTTTTTCTCCTGTCTTATTACTTCGCCTCACTCCCGCCTACAAGAGTTCTCCCTCTGAAATGTCCTATCATGCACCATCAGACTCTGCCCTAGCGTTCAGACAATTAAAAACACCCTGAAAGGCTTCTTGAAAAGGTGAGCCTCAGGCATATCCCAAACTTTCACCACATCCCCATCCAAGCCTATTGGAACCAGTGGTGCGGCTGGACCAAACTCCCTGCTAACACCCCTAACATCCTCCCCCCCTAACATCCTCACCCCCAAACCTTAATAGAATCAGCTGCATGGCTGGACCATACTCCACCCTGAGGCATACTCCATCCCACAATGAGCAACCACTTTGCCTTTTTGTTCCAACAGTGCCCTTTATTCATATAGATTGTAAGCTCCCACGAGCAGGGACCTTCTGTATCTGTTTGCTCTTATTTGTCCTTATTTGTATGTCATTCTATTTATGTAATTTACATAACTCTGTACCCCCATTGTAACGCGCTGTAGAATATGTTGGCACATTACAAATAAATGATAATATGATAATAATAACCCAAATACACCCATTGTCAGAAATTATGAATTCTCTTCTTGTAACATGAAAAAGTTACATTGTAAGCTATTAAGGGCATGGTCTCTTTGTCCTTTATATTATCCTTTACTAGCTGCCCTTATCCTCATCGTTTGTACCTTATTTTCCCTGTTCTGTAATTTTGTAAAGTGTTGCATGCACTGGTGGGTCTGTATAAATAAAATTCTACATACATTACATGTAACCTTGTTTGACTTTTCTGTAGTGACAGTATGTTTGCCATTTTGTCAGTGCAGAGAATAATACATAATATACATGTGATTATGACAATATCTTGGTGATTAAACATTTTTGTAGATGCACTAAATGTGTGACTTTCTAAAAATAGCTTTTTGATTCACTTCTAATCTTGGCAACTTTGGAACTGAGGAGTTGATGAAAATTGATGAGTTCGTTATGAACCCTTAATCAGTATGTGAGGGAAACAGAAGATATGGAATATTTTTTTGATATTTACTATTGTGCTCTTTGCAGATACAGTACTCTTTGTAGCCTAATCTGAAAGCTATGAAGGAACCCTAAAAAATTATATAGTCCCACCCCCCAACAAATATGGAGGCCGACTACAAACATAGCGGCGGGGTCACCTCTATAGAAAGCTGTGACATAATATTTCTGGTGACATTGCAGCTTTTAAATAGGCCCTGATCCCTCCTAGCCATTTTTAATCTTCTACTTTACCCAGTGGACCATGCACTTGCCACTTCTGAACCTGGGGCTCTGTCAGGGGTTCACCGATCAGCTCTATGTGTGACCCTGCAAACAAGGTAAGATTGTTTTAAAGTTCCCAGGTGGGATCTCTTCTTTAAAGTTCTCAGGGTTCCATACCTACTCATTTTGCTTCAAAAGGTTTACCTTTGCATTTCTCCAGTCTCCCTCTCAACAGAGATGTCCCACCTTTGGAAGTGTTGCTTATATTAAAGTAGCAACATTTACCAATGACAGGGTAAAAGGGTGGAAGGGTAGAGAGGAGGCTTTAGCATACAACATATTATTAATAGATCTGAGTAATGCTTGCTTTGTATTTTAGTATAAATCGACACTCAGAAGCCTTTATTGATTCTTCTATTATGGAGATACATGCTCTAAAAAAATATTATTAAAGCTTCACGTAGAAGCAGAAGGAATGCAGTTAACTCTACTGATGTTTGTTGCCATTATGTAATTCTAGCTCCACTGGGGCATGTCATATCCTTGCTTGTCCTTATTTTCAACATGAATGTCAGGAAGTCAAATATTGTTTTTAAAATAGCATGCTACTTACAGTATGTAAAGCCGGTGTACAGTATCCACTCCCACCAGCTTTTTTTTTTTTTAATCTCCCCAAAAATGTTTGAATTTTTCTGTTGATTTTGATTATTATGTTTCACTAGAAGTACAATTTCTCACAGCAACATTGACAGAAGATATGATAAAGTGAGAATACTCAGCCGTGTAACACCTTAAATTGCAACTCTGCAAGCGTAAGCCCTTATTCGATATACTGTGAAGTATTTTCTCTCTGTTGGAAAGAGCTACTTCCTGTTCATTTGAATAAAGCTGGATTTTTCTCCAGCAGTGGCAAGCGTCTTCACAGTATATTGAATTGTGCTGTGATCATTCGTTTCTGAGCTTCATGAATAAGGCAGATAAGATTAATTCAGGGGAAAAAATACAATACAAGTATCGAGGAACATATTCTTGTTACTGCTGGTTAGCGTCAACAAGGAAAGAATGCTGTTGCCATTGCAAAGTTTAACAAATAACAGAATTCAAAATTGTGGCCACCTGATGAAAGGTGTATATTGAACCTGAAACATGGTTTCTCCTCAGTTCTTGGCTGTTACAATAAATTAAGAATTTTATTGTGAACTTGTGAGTACAGGTAGTTCTCGCTTTCTAAAGTTTCACTTTACAACGAATGCCATATCCAACTCTTTACAATGCAACCCTAAGGGCCGTTTTCCGACGCCTGTATGCGTTATCCAACTCTCACTGCCACTGATTAACATGGGACTCACTTTACAACGGTTTCACTATCCAACGTTACTTCCAGAACGGATTCCGTTGGATAACCGAGGACTGCCTGTAGAGCTATACTTTGTACCTCTGTTCTAGAGGAGACCTGCATTTTGAGGAATTTGTCTATGCTGTGTTGGCTGCACAAGCAGGATTCTCCTCACCTGAAACTGTTTCCTCACACTTTGGAACTATGCCATCTTTGTAATGTTTTTTTAGATGATATTACTTCTACATTAATTATTGAAGATAGTACAGGTATCAAAAGGAAAGTTAAAGCAATGTGCACAATAAATACAGGAATAAATAGAAAAATGTTAGATTTCATGGGAAAATATAAACAAAACAAAATAGCCCTTCTGCTTTTACAATATTGTTGTGCATCAGTTTTTAGGGAGTTGTAAAGGGAACAGCAGTGTAAAATAGTAAAACAATCTCAGTGTTTTCCAGCCACTTAGCATATCAGCTGGCAGATACACCATGGCAAGGATGCAATTAATCAACAATGCATCTCAAGTATGTCTAGGCAGGTTTATTAAACGTCCTAAAGAAAAGTGTAAAGCACCAAACAGAAGCTACAATGTGAGAGCTGTTGAGTATCACCTAACAACATCACATAAGTTGGATATGACAGTAATGTAAGGACTGGAACCCAGCCCATCACTAAACTAAGACGTCCAGCTAACGAAAATGACATGCTACTGATGAAGCTAGAAAACAAGGGATTATGAGAAAAAAAAACAGATGTTAAAAATGAACCTTGTTGTCATTTTACAGTTAAATGAATATAGCAGTTAAACAGGAAGAACCTAATTTCCTCTTGCTTTCTATACTATCACAAAAGGACATTTTAACCCATTCAGAGAGGGGTTACAAGAGACCAATTTGTGCTACAATTTATGTGCAATGCATTGCAATGACTAACAGAGCTACAAGTACTGTAGATGGCAAAAAAACAAAAACAAAAAAAAATGAGGTTCCCTCATACGTCTACATGCATGGCAATAATAAGTCATTTTAAATCATCCTAGAAACACAGCATATGTATTACACATAAACAGACATCATTAGCATTTCTCAAATTGAGTAGCCCAGTAATTATTTCCCTAAACAGTCCCACTAAAGAGTAGTCTTCAAATAGTGAGCACAATCATTACTGTTATTATTACATCTTAAATAAACAAAGAAGGTAAGTGTGAGATTGTGTGCAAATTCATCAATACAAAACAAATGGTTTAATGAAACAGGAATCATGTCTGTAAAAAAAATACATTAATTTTACATTGTGTCAACAAAGGATCCAGAAACAATATTTTAATTAGAAAACAGATCTCTGCAGGATTACAGTATGGTAGAAAATCTTTCTTGAAGAAAATAGGGAATTTGTACTTGTTGGTAGTAGTTTCTTTAGCAATTAGTGGGCAAGGGGAACTTGACATCAAATGGGTGCCCTAGAATAGCAACATACTGCAGCAAAAAAGTATACTCTCTGATTTTTAATGCTTTCATTATACAGAATTACTAAGGCTTCTAACTGCTTAAATACATGTTTTCTTTCACGTTAATATAGGGTATCTCCACAATTAAACACAAAACAGCGTATTGATCATGTTAGCAAAGTCCATAACATTTCACCATTCTATTGTGTTATATATATATATAATATATATGTGTGTGTGTGTGTGTGTGTGTGTGTGTGTGTGTGTGTGTGTGTGTGTGTGTGTGTGTGTGTGTGTGTGTGTGTGTGTGTGTGTGTGTGTATGTGTATGTGTGTATATATATATTTACAAAAAACGACAGAGACAGACACAGACAGACAAAGAGAGAGACACAGAGAGACACAGAGACGGATAGACGGAGAGAGACACACAGAGACACAGAGACAGTGAGAGACACACAGAGACACACAAAGACACAGAGAGAGACACACAGAGACACAGAGACAGAGAGAGACACACAGAGACAGAGGGACACGGAGATAGAAAGAGACACACAGAGACACAGAGACACACAGAGACACAGAGAGAGACACACAGAGAGAGAGACACAGAGAGAGAGAGAGAGACACACACAGAGAGAGAGACACACACAGAGACACACACAGAGAGAGAGAGAGACAGAGAGAGAGAGACACAGAGAAAGAGAGAGAGAGAGACACACACAGAGAGAGAGAGAGAGACACAGAGAGAGACTCGGTTCCTTATACAGTAAATAACAGATGTTGATCCCTTGAAAGTAAGTTACTGAATGGGAGTTTCCTCAGCAAGATCTTTTTCCCTCAAAAGTGAGGAGGTATTGAAATAGCATGAGCTCTAATCTGCTCAAATACTCGACTTATTCTTTAAATTTGCTTTGGCAACCAAAAGCTATATATATTTTACTTTATTTTGAAAGAGGCACAATACATTCTATTTCAAATTGAGAAGCAGGTATTTATTTTTTATCAAATATAAGAAAAGAAGCCAGAATATGCATAAACGTCAGTCTCCAACTACAGATCTTAATATGCTTGAATAGGAAAACATTTGTTTTTCATTTGAGGCAAAGCTTGGGCTAACCAGTTTAAACCATCATTGGTGGTGGGGCCAGTGAGTAACACAATGTTTTACAGGCTCCTGCAGCAGCAAAGGGTTTCAAATTGGTCTGAAATATGAGCTCTGCAAACTTCACTTAGAAAACTTCACTCTAACGCAATGCAACACTGCATACCTAAAGCATGTTAACTACAAAACTTGAGCAGTACAAAAATATTTCCATTAAGTACAGAGAACCTAATCCCCTGCTTTCTTTAAGGCCACACAAATTTGCAATGGTTTTATGTTATGCTCCTAGAAGGTAATTGCCTACAAAAATGTAACAAAATGTAAAAAGCATGGTATACAAGAAAATTGAACATTTACAGTAATCTTATTTAACAACAATGTGGGCAATGATGAAAGGTAGGAAAGGGAAGACTAATTAATGACATTTATAAAAACATAAACTCTATTGCATGTATCCATAGTATTTTCAGCTACAATGTGTCATGTGTGTTTGCAAAGATACGTATTGCAATGCATATGTAACTTTGTAATTATTTGCCACTGTTAACAAAGGTTTTGGCAATATCTTCGACATAAACCAAATATAAAACTATAAAACAGACTGGTTTGTCTTTTTTTTTATCACCTTCATAATCATAGAATCCTTCATTTCTTATTTACATCCTGACACCTCTGTCTAGTATAGATACCTAAGCCCCCTATTCAGTTACTCTTTAATTTTTTCTTAAAAAAAAACTTCTATAATGGAGAGGACACTCTTTATGCTGAATGAATGGGTGAAAAAAAGATGAAAATGTGAGAGAAGTTGAGATCGTGAGACAGGCAAGGGCTGAAAATGAATAGCGTTTGTATGTGATCGGTGATTGCATGGTGGTTTGTTTATATGCTTTTGATTTGATATGCATGCTCCAGTTACATTTAAAGAGTACATGAGTTTGGTTGCCATATTTCCTCCTTACGTATATCAGGCCCCAGTGGGGAATATGAGATACTAATCAATGCCTGCAATTAAAATAGGAACCTAGCTATTTTTCATATGTCATTATTCTCATACAATTCAGAGTGTGGTTATAACTGTCAAATGGACTGGTTAGCAGTCTTTTTGCCTAGCTGATATTTATGGGTTGCATATAAAATATCAACTATTTAATAAAGAGATCATCTTATCCTGATCGTTTCTTAGTACCCATTCACCTCTCTGATAAAGGATAAATGAAAATAAATAAATAAAAAATACACAGTACTTCAAAACATCAATAAACCCTTCCTCTGAGTTTTTTGAGCTGTCCAGCACACATCTGTTACCTTTTACCTACAGGTATCTCACACGGTTGGCCACAGCTCAGCTACAGAAACAATAAGCAATAGTTAGGTTAACCTTAAACATTAAAGATGCTGGGTTTAGTATTTAGAACATATGGAATGTCCTCAGATGAAGCAAACCCACAAATAGAAAAGCTTGCAACCAATCTGTCACCTTAAACAATATCAGATTCCCAAGACTGGAGAGGATTTTTTTTTTGTTTTTTTTTAAAAAGGGTACAACAGTATTTTCAGTTTTAAACAACAACGCAATAAATAATAACAGCTCATCCAACTGATGTAAGGAAATAGATAACACCTTACCTCTGCTCTTTGGGTCCTAGGGAAAACAGTTTCCTTTTCAATTGCATATACGTCCACCAGGTACAGGCGCGCCCCGTGCTCACGGTCCAGCACTGCTGCAGTTTGCATGACACCTGTACTGCGTCCAATGGTAAAGAGACGCCCGACAGTCTTTCCTTCACACCGCACAGATACAATGAAGTATTCCACCGTAGCCTCAGTGCCCCGGGGACTAGCTGCTTCAATGGAAATAACGTTGGTGCCAATTGGTTCTCCCTCCTTCAAAATGGTTATATATTTAGGCTGAGAAAAAACGGGACCATCAAGTCCTTGGAGAAAAATGGTCAACTCCGTTGTTGTCGCCTTCCTTTCAGATCCTAAATCAGTGGCAGCCACTATGAGGTTGTATATGAGGTGGGATGGCACCATAGGTGAGGCCACTCTTAGGTCACCGCTGTAACGATCCACAATAAAGGTTTCGGTGTCACCATTAATTATCTCATACTCAATTTCCCCGTTTGGACCCTCATCTGGGTCGAAAGCTGTGATTGTAGTCAGGACAGAACCGATGACAACGGAAGGGTCTGCAGCAAAAGCATTTTGAGATACAAATGTAGGAACATTGTCATTGATATCACTGACTAAAATGGTCACATTCTTTAAGGCAAATCGTCTTGACTCCACAGGTACAGCTTGGTCACTGGCTTTCACAGTAAGCTCAAATAGATTGGAGAACTCCCTGTCTACTTCAGCACTTGTGTAGATTGTCCCTCGCATTTCATCAATAACAAAGTGGTTACCTCTTGGCTTTTGTTGAATTATGGCATAAGTTAGCTGTCCATTAATATCTGCATCAGGGTCACTGGCAATAACAGACAGGATAGAGGTACCTATCGGAATATTCTCCACTATTGATTTAAAAATATCCCCAGTAGGGAAGCTGGGCGGGTTATCATTGAAGTCTCTCACCTGGATTATAACTGACATGGTAGATGACCGTGGGGGTCTCCCATTATCTTTAGCTGTGATGTTTAGTTTGAACAGCGCCTGTGTTTCAAAATCCAGTTTCTTTGCAAGGAAAATGCTGCCAGTGTTGGGACTAATGCTAAATGTACCATGGTTGTTAGTCCCTGTAATACTATACTGAACATCAGCATTGTCACCAGAGTCAGAGTCTGTGGCAGTGACAGAAGATACAAGTTCCCCAACTCTCATATTTTCTAAAACATCCACAAACCCAGCTGATTTTGGAAAAGATGGGGTGTTGTCATTTTCATCAAGAACGTCAATATTTAATGTACACGATGAACTCATGGGAACTATCCCAGAATCCACAGCTTGAATGGTGAGAGAATAAGAGGCTGTGGCTTCATGGTCCAAGCTTCCTACCAATGTAACTTGGCCTGTCCCACTGTCAATTGAAAAGTGATTTTCCTGGTTCCCTTTAACAACAGAATAGCTAATCAAACCATTCTTTCCTTCATCCACGTCAGAGGAAGATACCCTTAACACCTGTGTCGTGTTTGTAGCTAATTCTGATATACTTGCTTGATACAGATCTTTGGTAAACTTAGGAGCGTTATCATTGATATCTCGAATGTAAATCTGCACAGTGGCCTGGTCTTTAAGTGGCTTTGGTAACCCTAAATCTGTCGAGACTACTTTGAGAGTGAATACGGCAGCGCCCCTTTGTCTCATGAGAGACTCCCTATCAAACTGATGAGTGCTGGATATTTCTCCCGTAATTGTGTTCAATTCAAAGTCAGGTTGCATAGTTTCAAATGCATACATAACTCCCCCATTAGACCCAGAGTCCTTGTCCACAGCATAGATTTTACCCACAAATGAGCCCCCACTGCGTTCCTCTTCAAAATAGAAAACATAATTGGTGCTATTGAACAACGGTCTATTATCATTAACGTCCTCTAAAGTTATTGTAACATTTACTCTAGCACTCAGGGGCTCAACAGCTCTGTCTAAAGCAGCAACCAGAAGGACATATGTATCTTTAACTTCTCTGTCCAATTCACTCTTTACATACAATTGGCCATCTGGAAATATGCCAAAAGCGTCCCCCAAATTTCCCTCTTCGATAGCATATGCAATTTCTCCGTTGGCCCCCGAATCTCTGTCAGAAGCATGCACCTTAAAGAATCTGGAATTTACTGGTTCTGACTCTAAAAGGGTAACTTCGTATGAAAGCTGATCAAAGACAGGGGGGTTATCATTGACATCATGCACAGAGACAGTCAGTATGAAATTGGAGGAAAGCTGTGGTACACCCATGTCTGATGCTAAAATGTCTACTTGGTATGAGCCAGCATTGACATCAAGTGGTCCTGTTAGGCCTACTGCACCAATAACAGCATCAATATAGAACAAACCTGTAGGGTTCTGCTTTAGGCTATAACCTACCCTCCCATTGACACCTTCATCTGGGTCTACAGCCTTGGCCTGAAATATAATGTGACCGGTTTTCCAGTTCTCTACCACATTAACACTTTCCACTGCATGAAGAAAGTGGGGGGAGTTATCATTTAAGTCTTTCACTGTGATGTTAACAATAGTCTCTCCAGTTACAGCACCACCACTGGCCACTACTTTTAAATGGTAAAAAGCTTGTTCTTCTCTATCAACCACACCTGCTGTCATGATTTGACCCGTGGCTTTATCAATAGCAAACACCCCTTTCTGGTCACCTGTGGTGATTAGGTAAGTAATATTAGTGTTCAGATCCATAGTGGTTGCTAAAACTGTTCCAACATTGTAGCCAACCACCACATTTTCAAACAGAACAAAATTGTATATCTCCTGACTGAAAGATGGGGGGTTATCTTGTGTGTCCAGCACAGTGATGGTGACTATGGCATGGTTGTGAGACTGCAGGCCCCCACCGTCTCTGGCCACCACTTGCAACTGATAGGCTGTTTTCTCCTCCCTGTCAAGGGCTGTTTTTGTAGAGATGACCCCTGTCTCAGAATGGATCTGAAATTTGGAGGTGTCCCCAGCTCTGATAGAGTACTTCACTGTGCCATTGATGCCCATATCAGGGTCAGCGGCTGTGACAGTGGCCACCAAAGTTGCGGGGGGTTCATTCTCCTGAATGTTGGCAAAGTACTGCACTGGATAAAAAACTGGGCTATTGTCATTCACATCCAACAGAGTAACAGTGACCTTGGCAGTGGAGAACAGAGGTGGGGTGCCTAGGTCTGTGGCCAGAACCATTAAAGTGCAGTTCTCTTGCTGCTCCCTGTCCATCTCAGCCCGTGTGCTCAGGCGGCCAGACACCGGGTCTAGGCGGAAATACTCTTGGCACTGGCTTGGGTTGTCAGATTCAAAGTAGAAGCGGATGGTTCCGTTGTCCCCAAGGTCACCATCGGCAGCCTTCAATGTGACCAATTCAGTGCCAACAAGGCAATTTTCTGACAAGGACACCCAGTGCTGGCCGTCACTATGGATGGCAGTGAAGATCGGCCTTTGATCATTGACGTCTAGCAGGTTGACAAGGAGTGTAGCATAGCTCGTCTTAGGTTGGGGCCCTTGGTCCCTTGCGCTGATGTTGAGCAACAGTTGAGGGGCTGTTTCGCGATCTAGGGCAGAAGCACTGGTTACCAGCCCACTGTGCTCACTAATGGTGAACCACCCCAGCTTGTTTCCAGACACTATGGAGTATCGTAGGTTTGCATTCAGCCCAGTGTCGCTATCTGTAGCTGAGATCCCGCGGATGTAGGAGCCAGCAGGTAAGTCCTCACTGACCTCCACTCGATTGTGCAGTTCCTGGAAGACTGGAGGATGGTCATTGATATCATTAACATAGATCACCAGGCTGGCCACAGAGGAGCGGGGCCTGGGGTGCCCTTGGTCTGACACACTGACAGTCAGGTTGTACGAAGGTATCCTTTCCCGGTCAAGAGCACTGGCCACTTTGATGAGGCTGAGGTTGGGGACCTTGGATGTTTGGACCTCAAAGTGGCGCTGCTCATTACCCCCCAGAATAGCCACCGTGACATTTCCATTGGCCGCAGGGGAGTCTGAGTCAGTGACAGTCAGCAATGCTACCACTGTCCCAACCTGTGCATTCTCATCCACTGAGGCATAGCGGGAGGTGGCTGGGAAATAGCGGAATTTCACTACGGGGTCATTGTCATTGACATCAATCAGGCGGACCAGCGCCTCCGCCCGGCCGGTGAGTGGTGGGGTGCCCAGGTCCCGGGCCTGGATACTGAGGGTATATTGTCGCCGGCTCTCATAGTCTAGTGGCTCACGGATGGTTACCAGACCACTTTCGGGGTCGATTTGGAAGGGGGTACCTTCTGCCAGTTGGTACCTGATTGCAGCATTAGCCCCATCATCCCGATCATTGGCCTCCACTTTTAAGACACTCGAACCCACTGGTGCGTCCTCCTCCACCCGGGCCTGGTACTGTGAGCTGCTAAAGACTGGGGGGTTGTCATTGATATCTTGCACAGTCACATTCACTTTCAGGTGACCCAGCCTTTTGGGCGAGCCTTTGTCCTCCACCTCCACAAGCAGGTGGTAGCATGGAGTGGTCTCTCGGTCAAGGGGGCCTTGGGACATCAGGTGCAGGAAGGCCCCCTCCCCGCTTGGATTGACTGTAATACCCAGTTTAAAGCGCCCATCCTGGTTACCGGACACAATACGGTAGGAGCGGTGATCAACCCCATTTGTGCCGGCATCAGAGTCCGTGGCTGTGTCCAGTATAACCTGTCGGCCGCCTTGTGTGTCCTCCTTGAAAGACACTACGATAGACGGCTCTGGGAAGACAGGCGAATTGTCATTGATGTCCTGCACATTGATGCGTACTTCTGTGGGGTAAGTAGGTTGACTGGACAGCACCACCAGGTTGATCACATCACTGACCAGGCTCTCCCTGTCGATGGTGGCAGTGGTGTGGATTGAGCCAGAGGTGGAGTTAATACTGAACAGGACATGGGACTCACTGAGCCGGTAGGTGAAACCCGATCTGGTGCTGATGGTGCCCACATATGTCCCAGGAGGTTGTTCCTCCAGTACTTGAAAGACTTGCCGTGGTTGGGAGCCACTCCGAGCCCCGGGCACCGTCAGTAAAAGCAGGGGCACCAAGAAATGGAGCAAGGGCAACATCTGCAAGGATGTAGCCCTGGCTGGGGAAAAGCTCATGTTGCTAACCCACAGAAGACACACTCCTTAAAAGTTACAAAACCTGCCACGCGTTTACTTCCCTTGGGCTAGTAAGAAATAATAATAAAAAAAATATATATACAGAAATAAGTTAATTCCAATAGTTGTAATGTCCTCTCCAGGTAGTACCGCATCTAAAACATGTAGGCAATGCGGACTGCAACTGTACATTCAGAAGTAGGATGTAGGCGGGCATCCCCCAGTGCAGACCCAGCTCAATCAAAGTCAAGAGGAAGTTAGCACGGGTCTTATCACAGATTCATTTTTAGTTCTCAGTTCTTTCTTATGTGTATTGCACTTTGGTCAGTATCCTTGCACCTTTGTCCGTGTCGATTTTGCCTTCCAGAATTGAAAAATCACAAGTTCATAATCTCCATTAAACTAACACTCCCTTCATCCGATGGGAACCTGGTCCAGCCGCTGATAACTTCCCAAATAAACCTAGCACAGCGGTGCTCACTCAGTCCCTTCAGCAATGAAATAGCTGAAGCCCCTGCTGCTGCTGCTGCTGCTGCTGCTGCTGCTGCTGCAGTTATTGGCTGGCTCCCCCACTCTGCGCCCGGTCACTCCTCCGCTGTGTTCTCACTTCACCCCTCTGGATAGTCTCGCTGGCAGATTTGTGCATCCTCCAAAGCCCATAAGAAATCCCTTTTAATCCAGCAAGTCATCTGAACGCGGCATCCTGCAGCCACATAGAGATTTCTTTTTTTCTCACCATGCCAGGCTTTCCAATCCAGCAGCAGCAGCAGCAGCAGCAGCTCCTCTCGTCCCTTCTCCTGCTCTTGAAACTTTGTTCTCTGGTAAAGATGCTTTTTTTGTGTGTGTGTAATCCTGAGATTGGGGTGGACTCGTGCTGTTTCACACAAGCATTTCTGCCTGCAGGAAATTACGGGTGACTGTCATCAGTATATATATATATATATTTCTATTTCTCATCATCCCCTGATTTGGGGTAAAGGAAAACTCAGTGCGCAATGTAATGCAGTTCGACTGTCTCTTGATGCCTTTGCTGAAACAAAAAAAAAACTTTCTTCGCTCATTGATCCCCTTGCACTTCAGCCTGGATTCAATCCTACACCCCCCCCCCCCCTCCCCTGTACCGCCCAGCCACAAGCCTGTCACTTGCAACCCCTCCCCTCTGCCCCGCGATTGGACAGCAGTCCGTGCAGTTGCAGCCCCTTCACTGCATTACACGGGGCGGCCCTGGACTGGCCCTGCTGCCAGAGATTGGCCGGCAGCGCTGCCTGTCTGCGGGGCTGGGGAGGTGCTCCTCGGACTCAGGGAGGAGCAATGCCCGTGCTGGGCTGTGTCTGCGCGCAGGGAGACAGGCCGTTAGCTCGCTATAATAATAATAATAACTACAAGGGCGGAGAGGAAAGAAAGGGATTGAGGGGAACGTGTCTGGGAATGCGCAGCACAGATCTGTATTAACTCTATGAGAGAGGGGAGACAGGAGGGGGCTGTGTGCTCAGCCTGCAAAGATCATACTATGTTCAACACTTTGCAATGTTTTGCTGGCACCCTGAAGGAGTTAATGACGCCTCCAAATGCCAGTGCTTTTAATGGTCACGTTTTGCCTAAGCATATCATTTCACACACACAGATTTTTCCTTTCACTTCAGAGGGTAACCTTTTAATTGTTTTGACTAGTTATTAAAGCACAATCGCTTTCTCGTTGTCTGGAAGTTGATGTGTGCGCCTCTCTGGAAGCCCAGGGGTTAATGATGTACGGTTAGGAAATATCATGCATACAAAAGCGGCTCGCTGCAGATAATTGTGGTTACGGTTTTAGTATTTTCTATGTGCATCGCGTTTTTCAAATGGTTCCTGTTCACATCTCATATTCCCTTGTCACAAGTCAATGTTGAGTAGAGCAGAAAAATACGTTTGTGGTTCAGAGGACTATTAATTAAAATGCAGGAGAAGTCCATATCAAGAAATGCATGATCTCATATTTTTGAGCTCAGGAAGGAGGATTACACTTTCTTTGTAGCTTGCTAGTCATAGTAAATTGTAACTATAGGTAAACACTACCCTCTAGTGCTGAAAGTTGAACATGGCACATTGTGATCGGTACTGTAAGTGCTATAAACAACATATGGATTAAAATCATCATCATAATAATAATAATAATCATCATAATACAAAACACTGGTGGTACCATCTATATAATACACGATTGTTGCATTTGCCTACATATCCGGTTCTAATACAAATAGAACATTGTTTATTTATATCTTAATTTCAACAAATTAATTGCTGTATATTATGTATTGCAAAGTTAAAAAATATTATATTTGTACAGTGTATGAAAGCTCTATAGATTTCTTTTATGTGTATTCTTTTATTAATGAATCAAATGTATATTGGCAAGTAAAAATACGTTCCTACCTTACATTATAAATACGCACTGATTGTTTTAAAGGCACATATTTGGAACAAGAATCTACTGTTTTACATGTCTTGGTTAAAAACAGTAACTCCTGTGGGAAATGTCTTTACAGGAATGCCTGATTCATTTAAAGTATGGTAAAACAGAAAACTTTATGCATATATGTCTAAACCCCTTCCAAGCATAAATGTGTAAAACAGCAAGGGGTAGTTAATCACTCATTCTGAGCCCAATAAGTACAACAGTAAATGTGTGCTTTCCTTGTTTCTGTCTTGTACTGTTGTTTATGCCAAACACAACTGTGGCTAACCCTCTGCTGCTGGACTAGCCTGCAGGGCAATGCATTTCTGCACCATTGGAGGGATTCAATTACAAAATGGTTTTTGTTCAAAATTATTTTCTATGGTGGTTGTGTGTGTGGGAAAACTTTGGAAAATTGGGCACTTGACAATTAAGGTTAGAGGTAATTACCAACCTCACTACAGTGAATTGGAGTCTGAAAGATGCATTATAATCATCTCACCACAATCTTAAAGCAGAATGACTATTAAGGAAGATCTGTGTACAGTATAAACAAGGCATATTTTTACAAAATGAAAAGAAAGACTGGGACTAAAACAATAGCTATAAAGGTAATAACTATATACTTAATACTATATGGGTAAATATATATATGTAAATATATATATATATATATATTTACATATATATATATATAGCCATGCATAATAATGGTATACTACTTTCCTCTCTGTTGGCAGTAAGTCCTGGTAAGTACAGGTATGCATACAGGTATGCTAGCAGTAGTTATGGAGGTTTTCCCTCACACCCTGGTGAGGTGCCCTATGTATGGAGGGGAGTGGCTGTATGCTCTGAGTCCCTGTATAGTGACATCAGGGATGCGCCTGCCTCCTGAAGTATATAAGGCACAACACTGTCAGTTAGGAGAGTCGTTCCAGCAGTTATGTGAAGTTGCTGGTAAATTGTATTCTCCTGCATAAGGGATTGTAGGAACACTTTGTGACCCTAGTGCAGTAACTAGCGGTACAGGTTGACCAATCAAGCCTGTCTAAGCCACTCTGTGTCCAGGGACCTGGCACAGAGAGGGTCTCCCTAGGAGAAGGGGGAATCCCACTTCAATACGGGAGGGCGTACCTGGCAAAGGGACAGCACGAAGAGATGTGCGGCTAGAGCCGGCAGCTGCATGGGGCAGTCTGCTACATCCCAATCTACAATAAAGATGACCGTGTTAATGACAACCCCACTGTGTGAGTGTGAGATTACTCAGCAGTGGCAGTCACCACCAAGAAGGAGTTCCTCACCAGGACCATCTCTCTGCGGAAGCACAGACCCTGATGAGGTGGAGGCGCTGCACATGATGTAAGTTGAACTCGCACCCACTACCTCAGCTACCTGTCCTGATGACATCCCCTAATACCATCAAGCGGGAGACTCAGGAGTCCTGTAGCCTACAGGTGCACCACCAAACACGAACACGTAATGGGGACTGGTTAGACCACCCGGGCCAATGTGAGATTGGGGGGGGGAAACCCGTTACATATATATCTAGCCCATCTTCCCCCTCCCAATCGCAGATAGGGTCCCCTGAGGTGTTCTGGGGTCTGGCTAGGTGTCTGTGTGGTGCATACCTGCTGGCAACAGGAGGGCCTGAGTCTCCCGCGATGACATGGGGGATAACAGGAACAAGTTACTGGGGTGGATGCCTTCATTCTGGTTCAATGGTGCAGCGCCTCCATCTATAGTAAACCTCAGGAATGTGGGGTGAATCCTTACCACAGAGATTCCCCACAGGGATGAGAGATTCCAGTCTCACACAAGGATTATCTTTAAAAGCAGCAATCTCTTTATTCTCTTGGGCAGCAGCAGCTGACAGGTACAATTTATGC